>NC_073377.1:3529869-3544869 GCF_028641065.1 Leucoraja erinaceus
CTGCAGATATTTTTAAGGGAGAGATAGACAAATTCTTGATTAGAACGGGCGTCAAAGGTTACGGGGAGGAGGCAGAAAAATGGGATTAGGAGCCAAAGATCAACCATGATTGAATGGCGGAGTAGACTCCATGGGTCGAATGGCCTAATTCTACTCCTATAACGTGAACTTGTGAACTATCGCAATGTTTAAGAAACATTTAGACAAGTACATAGATAGGGTAGGTTTAGAGGGAAATGGGCCAAGCGCAGTCAGGTGGGACGAGTATAGATGGGGCATGTTGGTCGGCGTGGGCAAGTTTGGCCGAATGGCTGTAAGATTGACACTGTAAGACTCTATTACTCTCATGAGCTGTGTTTGATTTTGATTCAATCCTTTTAAAAATGTGCAACTTTGTCACTTATTTCTTCGTGTTTTCCCTAATTGCAAATATTAACTGTAAGTTGAGAAAGCTATCGAATTGACTCTAGCAGCACGACACCTCCGGGTAAATTATGTTGCAAATGTGAATGATCTTCTTGTAAAGCAGCAAAATAAAAAAAATCAAGGACTTGTGAACTGATATAGTACAGAGAACATAGCAAGGCACAGTGTACAGGAAGGAAGTGCAGGTGCTGGTTTACATTGAAGATAGACACAAAGTGCTAGAGTAACTCAACGGGTCAGGCAGCAATAGGTGACGTTTTGAGTCAGAACCCTTCTTCAGACTGGGGTCTGAACCTTCCTAAGATCCAGTCCAACCTAAAACGTCACGTATTGCTTTTCTCCAGAGATGCTGCCTGTCCCGTTGAGATACTCCAGCACTTTGTGTTGGTAGAAAGGTACAGCACAGGAACAGGAACTTCAGCCCACAATATCCTTGCTGAACTTGATGCCAAGATAAACCCATCTCCAGTGCCTGCACGTGATCTAAATTCCGTCATTCCCTGTATATCCATGAAGCTCATTCCAAAGTTTCAAACTCTGAAATCCGATTAGGATTGGACTGTACTTATACATAAGTATCTCGGTATTTGAACAACCTGAAGTATTTGTACAGATGTGTACCGGGTGGCCACGGTGGCGCAGCGGTAGAGTTGCTGCCTTACGCCGCTTGCAGCGCTGGAGACCTGGGTTCTATCCCGACTACGGGTGCCGTCTGTGTGGAGTTTGTACGTTTTCCCGGTGACCGTGTGGGCTTTCTCCGGGTTCTCCGGTTTTCTCCCACACTCCAAAGACGTTAACTGGATTCATGGAAACATAGAAAATAGGTGCAGGAGTAGGTCATTCAACCCTTCGAGCCAGCACCACTATTCCTTCTGTCTACAAATGTATTGGGTTTTCTCCGAGATCATCGGTTATTCTTAAATGGTGGCCCCTGGTTCTGTACACCTGTACATCTTTGGAGTGTGGGAGGAAACTGAAGATCTCGGAGAAAACCCATTGCAGGTCACGGGGAGAACGTACAAACACCGTACAGACAAGCACCCGTAGCCAGCATCGAACCCGGGTCTCTGGCGCTGTAATGCCCCTGTCCCACTTAGGAAACCTGAACGGAAACCTCAGGAGACTTTGCGCCCCACCCAAGGTTTCCATGTAGTTCCCGGAGGTTCCCGGAGGTTTTTGTCAATCCCCCTACCTGCTTCCACTACCTGCAGCCTCCGGCAACCACCTGCAACCTCCGGGAAACGCACGGAAACCTTAGGTGCGGCGCAAAGTCTCCAGAGTTTTCCGTTCAGGTTTCCTAAGTGGGACAGGGGCATTATACAGCGCCAGAGACCTGGGTTCAATCCTGACTACAGGAGTTTGCACGTTCTCCCCGTGACCTGCATTGGTTTTCTCCCGGAGCTTTGGTTTCCTCCCACACTCCAAAGACGTACAGGTTTGCAGATTAATTGGCTTGGTAAAATTGTAAATTATACTTGGAGGTTTCCGTTCAGGGTTCCTAAGTGGGACAGGGGCATTAGGCTGCGCCACCGTGCCACCACAAGTAAACGCCTTTAGCAGAAGGAGACAAGTGCGGTGGAGAATAAAGGGAGGATCACATTTTCAAAAAGGATGCACTGTTTACCAAAGTAGCTGGGGAACTGAGAAATATTTTAAGGTTGGATCACAGGAAGAACAAACACACAAAACCTATTAAAAAAAATGTTATTCTGAGATTCTCTTAAAGTATGCTTCAGGAGAATGAAATAGCTTCATTACCATTGACATCGTGGCACTCGTATCAAAGGCAGCTTATGAGCATGAAGACAAAAAGAGATTTTCTGATCAATATGAATAGGAACTCTCTCTCTTATTTTTTCCTTTCCAAGGGCTTTATTCAGCAAAATGCATAACTCAGCATACCAAAAGTACATTCAAAGGTTACAATATATCAAGCAGTCATTATAGTACAATGGTGCAATCAATATTAACAATGCTCTTGACTCCACGCAGCAACCAACTTTCACGTAAGGCCTCCACAATTCCCGTGGAAACTACGTGTGCCCTTTCCAAGGGGCATGCTAGCACGGACATAGGGGCGAAAGAGGGGCAGGCAGTTGACTCTGCTGTGACCATCGACCGCCCGCTGCCAGGACCCGCAAATGGCCATCTTGGTCAGGCCCAGGAGTAAACCGACAGGGAGGTCCCACCGCCCCCTATTCGGCTCTCCCCACTCCCTGCCTTGTGTCCAAACACCAGGATCGTATGGCTTGGAATTTAAAAGGATGAGAGGGGTTCTGATAGAAACTAAAACAATTCTTAAGGGATTGGACAGGCTAGATGCAGGAAAAAATGTTCTTGATGTTGGACGAGTCCAGAACCAGGGGTCACAGTTTAACAATAAGGGTTAGGCCATTTAGGACTAAGATGAGGAAAAACTTCTTCACCCAAAGAGTTGTGAATCTGTGGAATTCTCTGCCACAGAAGGCAGTGGAGGCCAATTCACTGGATGTTTTCAAGGGAGAGTTGGATTTATACCTTAGGGCTAACAGAATCAGGGGATATGGGGAGAAAGCAGGAACAGGTTACCGATTTTGGATGATTAGCCATGATCACATTGAATGGTGGCGCCAGCTCAAGTGGACTAATGGCCAACTCCTGCACCTATTTTGTATGTTTATCTCAGTTTATCTCTTTCTATGGAGACCAGGGAACTCAGATGCTTTAAGGAAACTCCCCGGTATCATCGGAGGCCAATTACATAAGGACTTAGGAATTAGGCCAAGTACCCCTCAAGCCTGCTTTTCTATTCAATTAGATCATGGCTGATCTGTACCAGATTGCACTTCCTTTCTCTCTCAGTGAGCTGGAAGAAGCAGTCAGAAGAAATTAGTCTCTCTTGCTGGCTCCTTGAGTTGTGTGTTATTATACTGGCTATTCTTTTAACAGTAGTTTATCCACACATTCAGTTACATTTACATCTGTTCTCTTTACCTGCACAATTCCCAATCTCAATTACACTATCAAATCATGTATTTCCGTGCAATCTCGGTTTCATCCAAGGCATTGGAAATGTGAAAGAGGAGCTTCTCTCAGACACACTCCACCATTCATTAGTTCGTATGTGATAGCAGCATAATTACGCCATTCGGCCCATCAAATCTACTCTGCCATTCAATCATGGCTGATTTATCTTTCTCTCTTAACCCCATTCTCCTGCCTTCTCCCCATAACCTCTGGCACCCGTAATAATCAAGAACTTATCCATCTCTGCCTTAAAAATATCCTTTCGATTAGTTAGATTAGAGCTGATCCCATGCCTTGGGTCAACTCCACCCAGTCTTTAGACTAGATTATAGAGATACAGAATTAAATCAGGCCATTTGGCCCACTGAGTGCATCCTGACCATTGATCACCCCATACAGCAGCACTATCCTACACACAAGGGTAGATTTACAATCTTAGCAAACCAATGACCCTACAAACCCGCACGTCTATGGAGTGTGGGAGGAAACTGGAGCACCGAGAGAAAACCCACGCGGTCATAGAGAGAACGTTCAAACTCCCTACGGACATCACCCATAGTCATGATTGAACCCGGATCTCTGGCACTGTAAGGCAGCAACTCTACCGCTGCACCACCGACAATGAACTGCAGATGCAGCTTTATAAGGAAAATGTTTCCAGAGGTACAAACTGCTGGAGTTAAGGGCCTGTCCCACGAGCATGCGACGGCATGCGGCTAGCGTGACCTAACGTGGTCACTTGAGCCGTACGGACTCGCGGGGCCGTTCCCACTTCCCGTATGGAGTTGTGCGGAGCTGGTCCCGACATCGCGCGGGGCTCCGAAAAACTGACACTATCAAAAATTCTGCGCGGCAATGGCCTGCCGGCCCGCAGCCGCATTGAGGCCGTACGCACCGCCTCGACGGACGTGCGCAGCATCTCGACGCCGTACGCAGCGTCTTGACGCCGTGAGTCACGCGCGAACTTCCCGCGGACTTCGCTCGAACTTCACGTCAACTCATACGGGATCACTCGACCTCCGTGCGGCCCCCGCTTCCGGTTTGCTCGCGCTTGCCGCATGCAGTCGCATGCTCGGGGAATAGGCCCTTAACTCAGTGGATCAGGATTCCTCTCATGACTTTATACACCCCTATAAGATCACCCCTTATCCTCCTACGCTCCAGGGAATAGTCCCAGCCTTCTCAGCCTGATGGAGGGTATTATGTGAATAACGTTTAGTGCAAGATAAAGTCCAGTAAAGTCCGATCAAAGTCTGAGGGTCTCCAATCAGAAGTTCAGCACTGCTCTCTAGTTGATGGTAGGATGGTACAGTTGCCTGATAACAGCTGGGAAGTAACTGTCCCAGAATCTGGAGGTGTGCATTTTCGCGCTTCTGTACCTCTTGCCAGATGGGGGAGGGGAGAAGAGGGAGTGGCCAGGGTGCGACTCATTCTTGATTATGCTGCTGGGCTCGCTGAGGCAGCGTGAGGTGTAAATGGAGTCAATGGAAGGGAGGTTGGTTTGTGTGATGGTCTGGGCTGCGCCCACAATTCTCTGAAATTTCTAGCGGTCTTGGATGGAGTTGTTTGCAAACCGTGCTGTGAAGCATCCGGATAAAATGTTTTCTATGGTGAATCTGTAGTAGTTGGTGAGAATTGTTGGGGATATGCCGAACGTCCTAAGTCTTCTGTGGAAGTAGAGGCATGTCACTTCTTTATAAGGAAATGGAAGTGTCTTGCATGTTAAAGAGGCAAAAATAGTGTTTGCTGCTGTTTCTAATGATTCAAGAATCACAGAGTCATACAGCATGAAAACAGGCCCGTCAGCCTAACTTGCCCACAACAACCAACATGTCCCATCTACACTAGTCCCACCTGCCTGCCTAAACCTGTCCTATTCATGTACCTGCCAAAATGTTTCTTAAATGTTGCGATAGTCCCTGCCTCAACTGCCTCCTCCAGCAGCTCGTTCCATACACCCACCATCGTTTGTGTAAAAAATGTACCCCTCAGTTCCCTATTAAATTTTTCCCCTCTCACTTTAAACCTGTGTCCCCTGGTTCTCGATTGCTCTTCTCTGGGCAAGAGCGACTGAATGCTTCACACCAATAGCCATTCTTCAGTGAACACAGAATAAGGATAAGGCCTATCGGCCCATAATGCCCATGCCGAACCTACTGCCGGGTTAAATTAATCTCTGACTTCACACGATCCATTTCCTCCCCTTCCTTACATTCCCTAAAAGCCTCTTAAATGCCACAAATTGACCATTCTCAAACACTACTCCTGGCAACACATCCCAGGTACCCGACACCCTCTCAGCCACCCAAAACTTGCCACATGCTTTTTGCCCCTCTCATTTAAAGCTATGCCCTCTAGTTTTTGCACTAGAAAAAAGGTTCTGCGTGTCTACCCTATCTATGGTGCTCATAACTTTAAATACTTCTGTCAGGTTTCTCCTTAGCCTTTAGTGTTCCAGAGAAAGCCATCCAAGATTATTTTCAGCTAATAGCTTAGTTTAGTTTTGTTTAGAGATAGAGCGCGGAAACAGGCCCTTCAGCCCACCGAGTCCGTCCCGACCAGCGATCCTCGTACACTAGCATCATCCTACACACACTAGGGACAATTTATAAGTTTTACCAAAGTCAATTAGCCTACAAACCTGTACGTCTTTGGAGTGTGAGATAAAACTGGAGCACCCGGAGAAAACCCACACGGTCACGGGGAGAACGTGCAAGCTCCACGCAGACAGCACCTGTAGTCAGGATCGAACTTGGGTCTCTGGTGCTGGAAGGCAGCAACTTTACCGTTGGGCCACCATGCCACACTCCAATGCCCTCAAATCCAGCAGTATTATGGTAAACACAAAATACTGGAGTAACTCAGCGGGACAGGCAGCATCTCTGGAGAGAAGGAATGGGCGACATAGAAACATAGAAACATAGAAATTAGGTGCAGGAGTAGGCCATTCGGCCCTTCGAGCCTGGACCGCCATTCAATATGATCATGGCTGATCATCCAACTCAGTATCCCGTACCTGCCTTCTCTCCATACCCTCTGATCCCCTTAGCCACAAGGGCCACATCTAACTCCCTCTTAAATATAGCCAATGAACTGGCCTCGACGACCCTCTGTGGCAGAGAGTTCCAGAGATTCACCACTCTCTGTGTGAAAAAAGTTCTTCTCATCTCGGTTTTAAAGGATTTCCCCCTTATCCTTAAGCTGCGACCCCTCGTCCTGGACTTCCCCAACATCGGGAGCAAACTTCCTACATCTCGACCCTTCTTCAGACTGGGTCTCCTCTCAACCCGAAACGTCATCCATTCCTTCTCTCCAGAGACGCTGCCTGTCCCACTGAGTTGCTCCAGCTTTTTGTGTCTATCTTCGATTTGAACCAGCAGCTGCTGTTCCTTCCTGCACAGTATTCTGGTAAACCTCTTCTGCATCCACTCCAAAGCCTTCACATCTTTCGCACTCACAAAGCTACTGCCAGCACCCCATTGATTTGCGAAAGGTTTCACAGCCAAACATGAGCGCAAAATACCAGCACAGTACATGTGAGCGGAATCACCCCAGTGTCCTCTAATTCACACTCCCCACAGTGAAAGGATCAAGGCAGACAAAGCTGTATTCACCGAGTTATCCAACTATAAACTGGCCTTCTTAAATAGTCTCCATGTTCAGAGGCATGAAAATGCAACTTAAACAAAAAAATCTGTTCAGTCAAAGGGAAACAAAAAGCAAGATGCGTGAATAAAAACAATTTGCTTGTTTAAGAAGAAAGAAGATCTCCAAGTGCAGTGTGTGTTGGATTATACCCGAGAGCTGAACCGATCCAGCAAAGCTTCCATTCAGCTGTCAGGATGATGAGGGGTTTAACTCCCTCCTTTGATCCTCATTGTAATGCATTCAGGGCTTATAACTACAGAAGTGTTTGCCGTTCGAAGGATACAGCTTCAGTTCTTGAGTTAATGAGCCTCCTTGTCCGTGGGTAACACAGTGTAAGATCTGCATCCAATGAGACGAGGCCGGATTCATAAGTACAGAAGGTCATAAGTGATAGGAGCAGAATTAGGCCATTCGGCCCATCAAGTCTACTTTGGAATTCAATCATGGATGATCTTTATTCTTTATTTTTTGGAGCGCAGAAGGTTAAGGGGGGGACTTGATAGAGGTCTTTAAAATGATGACAGGGATAGACAGAGTTGATGTGGATAAGCTTTTCCCATTGAGAGTAGGGAAGATTCAAACAAGAGGACATGACTTGAGAATTAAGGGACAGAAGTTTAGGGGTAACATGAGGGGGAACTTCTTTAATCAGAGAGTGGTAGCTGTGTGGAATGAGCTTCCAGTGAAGGTGGTGGAGGCAGGTTCGATGTTATCATTTAAAAATAAATTGGATAGGTATATGGATGGGAAAGGAATGGAGGGTTATGGTCTGAGTGCAGGTAGATGGGACTAGGGGAGAGTAAGTGTTCGGCACGGACTAGAAGGGCCGAGTTGGCCTGTTTCCATGCTGTAATTGTTATATGGTTATATGGTTATATGGTTATCAATCCCTCCCTAACCCCACTCTCCTGCCTTCTCCCGATAACCTCTGACACCCATACTAATCAAGAATCTATCTATCTCTGTCTTAAATATATCCGCTGACTTTGCCTCTGCAGCCTTCTGTGGCACACAGTGAAGGGTCTTGGATTATACTTAATCGGACTTTATTGGCTTTAGCTTGCACTAAACGTTATTCACATTATTCCCATCGTCATGTATCTGTACACTGTGAATGATTCAATTGTAATTATGCATTGTCTTTCCGCTGACTGGTTAGCATGCAACAAAAAAGCTTTTCACTGTACCTCGGCACACGTGACAATAAACTCAAACTCAAACTGGATTAAATTGCTATTGCGGCACATGGATAATCACACTCTCATGGGGAAATGATCTTTATAGACCAAACAGATCATAGAGTTATACAGTGTGGAAACAGGCCCTTTGGTCCACTTTGCCCACACCGACCAATATGGCCATCTATACCAGTCCCACCTGCCTGCGTTTAGTCCATATACCTCCAAACCTATCAAATCCATGTACCTGTCTAACGGTTTTTTCCACACCCACCTCCCTAGGAGTGAAAATGTTCCCCCTCAGGTTCCTTTTAAATCACCCCCCCCCCCTCCCCACCGTCACCTTAAACCTATGTACACTGGTTCTCGATTCCCCTACTCTGGGCAAGAGACTCTGTGCTTCTACTCGATCTATAGACAATAGACAATAGGTGCAGGAGTAGGCCATTTGGCCCTTCGAGCCAGCACCACCATTCAATGTGATCATGGCTGATCATCCCCAATCAGTACCCCGTTCCTGCCTTCTCCCCATATCCACTGACTCTGCTATTCTTAAGCGCCCTATCTAGCTCTCTCTTGAAAGCATCCAGAGAACCTGCCTCCACTGCCCTCTGAGGCAGAGAATTCCACAGACTCACAACTCTCTGTGAGAAAAAGTGTTTTCTCGTCTCCGTTCTAAATGGCTTACTCCTTATTCTTAAACTGTGGCACCTGGTTCTGGACTCCTCCAACATCAGGAACATGTTTCATGCCTCTAGCGTGTCCAAACCCTTAACAATCTTATATGTTTCAATTACATTCCCTCTCATCCTTCTAAACTCCAGAGTGTACAAGCCCAGCCGCTCAATTCTCTCAGCATATGACAGTCCCGCCATCCCGGGAATTAACCTTGTAAACCTACGCTTCACTCCCTCAATAGCAAGAATGTCCTTCCTCAAATTAGGGGATTCCTCAAATTCCTCTCATGATCTTGTACATCTTTATAAGATCACCCTTCATCCTCCTGCACTCCAAGGAGTAGAGTCCCAGCCTGCTCAACCTCTCCCTATAGCTCAGGCCCTCGAGTCCTGGCAACATTCTCGTAAATCTTCTCTGCACCCTTTCCAGCTTAAAAACATCTTTCCTATAACATGGTGGTCAGTTCATGCCAGGTCTGTTCTTGGCACAAATACAGGTTGGAACATCTTGGTGCAACGGTACACAACATTGGTGAGACCACACTAGAAGTACTTGTGTGTACTCCTGGTCAACCAGCTGCAGAAAGGATGTCAATAAACTGGTAAGTGCGCAGAAAAGACTCACCAGGATATCAATGGCTCAATGGTGCTTTTATTATCATGTGTGTGAAGTGCAAGCCCACAGTGAAATTCTTTTCTTGCAGTTCAGTAGTGTTGCCACACCTAAGCACATCCCTGATTAGCAAGTGTAAGAAATAGTCTACTGATCCCGCATGGATCAAGAGTAGGAGTAAACGGGTCCTTTTCACAATGGCAGGCAGTGACTAGTGGGGTACCCCAAGGCTCAGTACTGGGACCCCAGCTATTTACAATATATATTAATGATCTGGATGTGGGAATTGAAGGCAATATCTCCAAGTTTGCGGATGACACTAAGCTGGGGGGCAGTGTTAGCTGTGAGGAGGATGCTAGGAGACTGCAGGGTGACTTGGATAGGCTGGGTGTGTGGGCAAATGTTTGGCAGATGCAGTATGAAAAAAAAAAAAAAAAAAAAAAAAAAATACTAGAAGGGTCGAGATGGCCTGTTTCCGTGCTGTAATTGTTATATGGTAAGAGGGTGTCATGGTGGCGCAGCGGTAGAGTTGCTGCCTTACAGCGAATGCCGCGCCGGAGACCCGGGTTCGATCCCAACTACCGGTGTTGTCTGTACGGAATTTGTACGTTCTCCCCGTGACCTGCGTGGGTTTTCTACTAGACCTTCAGTTTCCTCCCACACTCCAAAAATGTACAGGTTTGGAGGTAAACTTGCTTGGTATAACGGTACAAATTGTCCTTAGTGTGTGTAGGATAGTGCTATTAATGTGCGGGGGTCGCTGGTCAGCACAGACCCGGTGGGCCGAATGGCCTGTTTCCGTGCTGCATCTCTAATCTAGTAAAAAGAGGTGCTACGTTTTGGCTCCATTTTCATAGTCCAGTCCACGCTCTGGGCATTATGAGGGGTGCCAGTTCCAGGCAAGCCCCAGGCTTTTGTGGGCCTCCAGCCGTCACCTTCCCTTGGACGTGAAGATTGACCTGCGAACCCACATCCCTCTCCTCGCCCGTCCACCTTTGTGTCCCTTGGGGGTGGGAGCCTCCCACAGCCGACCTCGAGGGCACGGTGGACCAGACCCCGGTTCCCTGTCCTCTCCCACTGGCCTCGCTCCTCTCACGTCACATCCGTCATCATCCACCCATATTACTCGGACTAAAGGTGATGAGTTATAAGTAGATGCTGGATAGACTAGGAAAGAACTGCAGACGCTGGTTTAAATCGAAGATAGGCACAAAGTGCTGGAGTAACAACGGGTCAGACAGCATCTCTAGAGGGTGGCACGGTGGCACAGCAGTAGAGTTGCTGCCCTACAGAGCCAGATCAGTCTGAAGAAGGGTCTTGTCCCAAAACGTCACCCATTCCTTTTCCCCAGAGATGTTGCCTGTCCTGCTGATTTACTCCAGCATTTTGTGTCAATCTTCGATTTAAACCAGCATCTGCAGTCCTTTCCAATACAGAGCCAGAGACCCGGGTTCGATCCCGACTACGGGTGCTGTCTGTACGGAGTTGTACGTTCTCCCCGTGACCTGCGTGGGTTTTCTCCAAGATCTTCGGTTTCCTCCCACACTCCAAAGACATACAGGTTTGTACATTAGTTGGCTTGGTGTAAATGTAAAATTGTCCCTCGTCTGTGAAGGATAGTGGTATTGTGCGGGGATCGCTGGGTGGCACGGATTTGGTGGGCTGAAGGGCCTGTTTCCATGCTGTATTTCTAAACTGAACTAATCTAAACTTGGGATAAGTGACATTTTGGGTCGGGACACTTCATTCAGATTGATTGGAGGGGGGGGGGGGGAGCGGGGGTATTTTTGTGCCCCTCCTCTCCTTTCAACCCCCAATCTCCTCTCTCCACCCCTCCCCCCACCACAGTCAGTCTGAAGAAGAATCCCGACTCAAAACATCACCTGTCCGTGTCCACTGAGTTACTCCAGCAGTTTGTGTCTTTTTTTCCCCAAACCAGCATCTGCAGTTCCTTTTAACACTAATCTCCTTATGTAGCATTTGGTATAGAAGGATAATTCACACAAAGGGTGGTGGGTGGATGGAATGATCAGCCAGAGAAGGTAGTTGAGGCAGGGACTGTCCCAATGTTTAAGAAAGAGTTAGACTGGTATGTGGATAGGAGAGGTTTGGAGGGATATGGGCCAAATGCAGGCAGGTGGGACCAGTGTATAACCATATAACCATATAACAATTACAGCACGGAAACAGGCCATCTCGGCCCTACAAGTCCGTGCCGAACAACTTTTTTTCCCCTTAGTCCCACCTGCCTGCACTCATACCATAACCCTCCATTCCCTTCTCATCCATATGCCTATCCAATTTATTTTTAAATGATACCAATGAACCTGCCTCCACCACTTCCACTGGAAGCTCATTCCACACCGCTACCACTCTCTGAGTAAAGAAGTTCCCCCTCATATTAACCCTAAACTTCTGTCCCTTAATTCTGAAGTCAGTGTAGCTGGGACATGTTGGCCGGTGTGGGCAAGTTGGGCTGAAGTGCCTGTTTCCACGCTGTATGATGATGATGATGACTTTATAATGCTCAGCATGGATCCAGTGTCGGAATTATTAACAATTTAAACAATATTAAAATGCAAGACATACTGCAGCTAAATGAGGTACGTAAACAACTAATCAATTTTCATGAAATGAAATGAAATGAAATGATTCAATTTATTGTCATTGTCAGTGTACAGTACAGAGACAACGAAATGCATTTTTAGCATCTCCCTTGAAAGGGAGACACAGGGCGTCGCGGTGTGCCCGCGCCTGCGATATTGTTTGAGGGGTCATTGAAGGCATAGAAAAATTATGCACTTGCAAGGGACTATTCAAACCCCCACCCCTCCTCATCTGTGTTCAGACAACACCCGTAGTCAGGATCGAACCTGGGTCTCTGGTAAGGCAGCAACTCTACCGCTGTGCCACCATGCCGCCCAACGTGTTTGCGTAATGTCAAAGCCGGCTCGGAAGTCACTGTCGTGGATGTTGGATGTTGTGGATGTTGTGGATATTAAAACTGCACCACGCTGTTCAACCTGGTCAGTGTGCTCTTCCAATATTGCTGCCATTTGCATTTGCTTTATAAACATAGACATAGAAAATAGGTGCAAGAGTAGGCCATTCGGCCCTTCAAGCCTGCACCGCCATTCAATATGATCATGGCTGATCATCCAACTCAGTATCCTGTACCTGCCTTCTCTCCATACCCCCTGATCCCTTTAGCCACAAGGGCCACATCTAACTCCCTCTTATATATAGCCAATGAACCATATAACCATATAACCATATAACAATTACAGCACGGAAACAGGCCATCTCGACCCTTCTAGTCCGTGCCGAACACATAATCTCCCCTAGTCCCATATACCTGCGCTCAGACCATAACCCTCCATTCCCTTCCCATCCATATAACTATCCAATTTATTTTTAAATGATAAAAACGAACCTGCCTCCACCACCCTTCACTGGAAGCTCATTCCACACAGCTACCACTCTCTGAGTAAAGAAGTTCCCCCTCATGTTACCCCTAAACTTCAGTCCCTTAATTCTCATGTCATGTCCCCTTGTTTGAATCTTCCCTACTCTCAGTGGGAAAAGCTTTTCCACGTCAACTCTGTCTATCCCTCTCATCATTTTAAAAACCTCTATCAAGTCCCCCCTTAACCTTCTGTGCTCCAAAGAATAAAGCCCTAACTTGTTCAACCTTTCTCTGTAACTTAGTTGCTGAAACCCAGGCAACATTCTAGTAAATCTCCTCTGTACTCTCTCTATTTTGTTGACATCCTTCCTATAATTAGGCGACCAAAACTGTACACCATACTCCAGAATTGGCCTCACCAATGCCTTGTACAATTTTAACATTACATCCCAACTTCTATACTCAATGCTCTGATTTATAAAGGCCAGCACACCAAAAGCTTTCTTTACCACCCTATCTACATGAGATTCCACTTTCAGGGAACTGTGCACAGTTATTCCCAGATCCCTCTGTTCACCTACATTCTTCAATTCCCTACCATTTACCATGTACGTCCTATTTTGATTTGTCCTGCCAAGATGTAGCACCTCACACTTATCAGCATTAAACTCCATCTGCCATCTTTCAGCCCACTCTTCCAACTGGCATAAATCTCTCTGTAGACTTTGAAACTCTACTTCATTACCCGCAACCCCACCTATCTTAGTATCATCTGCATACTTACTAATCCAATTTACCACACCATCATCCAGATCATTGATGTACATGACAAACAACAGTGGACCCAACACAGATCCCTGTGGCACCCCACTCGTCACTGGCCTCCAACCTGACAAACAACCATCCACCATTACTGTCTGGCATCTCCCATTCAGCCACTGTTGAATCCATCTTGCTACTCCACCATTAATACCCAACCATTGAACCTTCTTAACCAACCTTCCATGAGGAACCTTGTCAAAGGCCTTACTGAAGTCCATATACACAACATCCACTGCGTTACCCTCATCAATTTCCCGTGTAACATCTTCAAAAAATTCAAGAAGATTAGTTAAACAAGACCTTCCAGGCACAAATCCATGTTGACTGTTCCTAATCAGACCCTGTTTATCCAGATGCTTATATATATTATCTCTAAGTATTCTTTCCATTAATTTGTCCACCACTGACGTCAAACTAACAGGTCTATAATTGCTAGGTTTACTCTTAGACCCCTTTTTAAACAATGGAACAACATGCGCAGTACGCCAATCCTCCGGCACTATTCCCGTTTCTAATGACATTTTAAATATTTCTGCCATAGCCCCTGCTATTTCTACACTAACTTCCCTCAATGTCCTAGGGAATATCCTGTCCGGACCTGGAGACTTATCCACTTTTATATTTCTCAAAAGTGTCAGTACTTCCTCTTCTTTGATCCTCATAGTTTCCATAGCTACTCTACTTGTTTCCCTTACCTCACATAATTCAATATCCTTCTCCTTGGTGAATACCGAAGAAAAGAAACTGTTCAATATCTCCCCCATCTCTTTTGGCTCTGCAGATAGTTGTCCACTCTGACTCTCTAATGGACCAATTTTATCCCTCGTTATCCTTTTGCTATTAATATAGCGGTAGAAACCCTTCGGATTTACTTTTACCTTACTTGCCAAAGCAACCTCATATCTTCTTTTAGCTTTTCTAATTTCTTTCTTAAGATTATTTTTACATTCTTTATACTCCTCAAGCACCTCATTTACTCCATGCTGCCTATAATTATTGTAGATCTCCCTCTTTTTCCGAACCAAGTGTCCAATTTCCCTTGAAAACCATGGCTCTTTACAATTTTTACGATTTCCTTTCAACCGAACAGGGACATAAAGATTCTGTACTCTTAAAATTTCACCTTTAAATGTACTCCATTTCTCTTCCACATCTTTCCCATAAAACAAACTTTCCCAATTTACTCCTTTTAAATCCTTTCGCATCTCCTCAAAGTTAGCCTTT
>NC_073377.1:3549869-3586971 GCF_028641065.1 Leucoraja erinaceus
GCCCCACCTAATCGCCTCTAAAATCCTGATGCCCCCCCCCCTGCTTTCCCTTGAGAGAAAACGGAGGAAATAGATATTATAAGGGTAACTTAGCAAAAGCTCTTTGAATCGCATTTCTAAATACAATTCAATAAATAAGGTTCTCCCATGACCTCGTGCGCTTCGTGCAACGTGCATGAAGAGCGATGGCGCGGTGATTATGTAATAACTACACAATAAAGACCTTTTTTACCCCCAAAAAAATATTTACTCAAAATAACATCTGAAACATAAACTACATATGTTTACCTGATGGAAAATCCAAAAAAATAAAAATCGACAATTTGGACCCAGACCTCCTCAGTTGCCCCCCTTAAAAATCAAATTGCCCCCCTGTGGGGCGTACGCCCCACGTTGGGAACCACTGATCTAGAGGTCTTTAAAATGATGAGAGGGATAGACAGAGTTGATGTGGACAAGCTTTTCCCTTTGAGAATAGGAAAGATTCAAACAAGAGGACATGACTTCAGAATTAAGGGACAGAAGTTTAGGGGTAATATGAGGGGGATCTTCTTTACTCAGAGAGTGGTAGCGGTGTGGAATGAGCTTCCAGTGGAAGTGTTGGCGGCAGGTTCGTTTGTATCATTTAAAAATATATTGGATAGGCATATGGATGAGAAGGGAATGGAGGGTTATGGTATGAGTGCAAGCAGGTGAGACTAAGGGAAAATAATTGTTCGGCACAGCCTTGTAGGGCCGAGATGGCCTGTTTCCGTGCTGTAATTGTTATATGGTTACATAGTATTAGGAGTAGAGGCCCCCAGTGCATCCAATGGGGGATTTCAGCCTGTAGTTGTCGATATCTCTCATTTACCTTTCCCCTATCTCTCAGTCTGAAGAAGGGTCTTGACCCGAAACGGCACCTGTTCCTTTTCTCCAGCGATGCTGCCAGTCCCGGCGAATTACTCCAGTTTTTTCTGTCTGTCTTCGGTAGTTCAGTTCAGTTTAGTTTTGAGTCCATGGTGACTATAGATCCCTGTATACCAGCACTATCCTACATGCTTGGAACAATTTACAACTTACAACTTTCACTGAAGGCAAAGAACATACAAAGCTGTACGTCTTTGGAATGTTGGAGGTAACGCTGTAGCTGAAGAAAACCCACGCTCTCACGCGGAGAACGTACAAACTCTGTACAGACAAGGACCCATAATTGTTATATGGTTATATGGTCAGGATCGAACCGGGGTCTCTGGCGCTATAAGGCAGTAACTCTGTGCTATCGTTCCACCATAGTGTGTAGGATAGAATTAGTATATGGTTAGTGGATAGAGATAGAGCTGATTCCATGCCTCAGGTCCACTCTCTTCTTGGAATGTATGCGGGATAGTTATCTAAACCAACATGTAGAGGATCCAACGAGAGAGCAGGTTATTCTAGACTGGGTATTGAGTAATGAGGAAGGGTTAGTTAGCAGTCTTGTTGTGCGTGGCCCCTTGGGCAAGAGTGACCATAATATGGTTGAGTTCTTCATTAGGATAGAGAGTGGCATTATTAATTCAGAAACAAGGGTCCTGAACTTAAAGGAAGGTAACTTTGAGGGTATGAGACATGAGTTGGCCAAGATAGACTGGCAATTGATTCTTAAAGGGTTGACGGTGGATATGCAATGGAAGGCATTTATAGACTGTGTGGATGAACTACAACAATTGTTTATCCCAGTTTGGCAAAATAATAAACAGGGAAGGTAGTGCATCCGTGGATAACAAGGGAAATCAGGGATAGTATCAAAACAAACGATGAAGCATACAATTTTTATAGATATGTGAAGAGAAAAAGATTAGTTAAAGCAAATGCAGGTCCCTTGCAGACAGAAACAGGTGAATTGATCATGGGGAACAAGGACATGGCAGACCAATTGAATAACTACTTTGGTTCTGTCTTCACTAAGGAAGACATCAATAATCTGCCGGAAATAGCAGGGGACCGGGGGTCAAATGAGATGGGGGAACTGAGTGAAATCTAGGTTAGCCGGGAAGTGGTGTTAGGTAAATTGAATAGATTAAAGGCCGATAAATCCCCAAGGCCAGATAGGCTGCATCCCAGAGTACTTAAGGAAGTAGCCGCAGAAATAGTGGATGCATCAGTGATAATTTTTCAAAACTCTTTAGATTCTGGAACCTGAGGATTGGACGGTAGCTAATGTAACCCCACTTTTTAAAAAGGGAGGGAGAGAGAAAACGGTGAATTACAGACCAGTTAGCAGACATCGGTAGTGGGGAAACTGCTAGAATCAGTTATGAAAGATGGGATAGCAGCACATTTAGAAAGTGGTGAAATCATTGGACAAAGTCAGCATGGATTTATGAAAGGTAAATCATGTCTGACGAATCTTATAGAATTTTTCGAGGATGTAACTAGTAGCGTGGATAGGGGAGAACCAGTGGATGTGTTATATCTGGACTTTCAGAAGGCTTTCGACAAAGTCCCACATAAGAGATTAGTATACAAACTTAAAGCACAAAGTATTGGGGGTTCAGTATTGATGTGGATAGAGAACTGGCTGGCAGACAGGAAGCAAAGAGTAGGAGTAAACGGGTCCTTTTCACAATGGCAGGCAGTGACTAGTGGGGTACCGCAAGGCTCAGTGCTGGGACCCCAGCTATTTACAATATATATTAATGATTTGGACGAGGGAATTGAATGCAATATCTCCAAGTTTGCGGATGACACGATGCTGGGGGGCAGTGTTAGCTGTGAGGAGGATGCTAGGAGGCTGCAAGGTGACTTGGATAGGCTGGGTGAGTGGGCAATTGCATGGCAGATGCAGTATAATGTGGATAAATGTGAGGTTATCCACTTTGGTGGCAAAAACAGGAAAGCACACTATTATCTGAATGGTGGCCGATTGGGAAAAGGCGAAATGCAACGAGACCTGGGTGTCATGGTACATCAGTCACTAAGAGTAGGCATGCAGGTGCAGCAGGCAGTGAAGAAAGCGAATGGTATGTTAGCTTTCATAGCAAAAGGATTTGAGTATAGGAGCAGGGAGGTTCTACTGCAGTTGTACAGGGTCTTGTTGAGACCACACCTGGAGTATTGCATACAGTTTTGGTCTCCTAATCTGAGGAAAGGCATTCTTGCCATAGAGGGAGTACAGAGAAGGTTCACCAGACTGATTCCTGGGATGTCAGGACTTTCATATGTAGAAAGATTGGATAGACTTGGCTTGTACTCGCTAGAATTTAGAAGATTGAGGGGGGATCTTATAGAAACTTACAAAATTCTTAAGGGGTTGGACAGGCTAGATGCAGGAATATTGTTCCCGATGTTGGGGAAGTCCAGAACAAGGGGTCACAGTTTAAGGATAAGGGGGAAATTTTTTAGGACCGAGATGAGAAAAACATTTTTCACACAGAGAGTGGTGAATCTCTGGAATTCTCTGCCACAGAAGATAGTTGAGGCCAGTTCATTGGCTACATTTAAGAGGGAGTTAGATGTGGTCCTTGTGGCTAAAGGGATTATGGGGTATGGAGAGAAGGCAGGTACAGGATACTGAGTTGGATGATCAGCCATGATCATATTGAATGGTGGTGCAGGCTCGAAGGGCCGAATGGCCTACTCCTGCACCTATTTTCTATGTTTCTATGTTTCTATGTTCAGACTTTAGAGAAACGGTGGGGTAACAGGGCCGTCAGCCCATCCAGCTCGCGCCGACCAGCGATCACCCCGTACACCAGCACTATACTACACACTAGGGACGATTTACAGTTCTTACCAAAGTCAATTAACCTACAAACCTGAACATCTTTGAGTGTGTGAGGAAACTGAAGATCTCGGAGAAAACCCATGCAGGTCACTGGGAGAACATACAAAGTCCGTACAGACGGCACCCGTAGTCAGATTGACAGTTTTCTGAAGCTGTAAGGCAGCAACTCTACCGCTGCACCACTGACCCACATTTTCACACAGAGGGTGTGGGGCTATGGGAAGGGTTATATATAGAACAAGCTGCCAGAGGAGGTAGTTGGTATGATAACACCATTTAAAAGACATTTGGTTAGGTACATAGACAGGAAAGGTTTAGGGTGATATGGGGTGAACGTGGACAGGTGGGACTATTCGAGATGGGGTATCTTGGTTGGGGATGGGTAGGTTGGGCAGAAGGGCCAGTTTCTGTGCTATGTGACTATGGCTCTATGGCATCACTTCTGGGCAAGGTGACATTTACTCTAAGTACTGTCAACCTTTAAAACACCTCTATTCCAAAGATCAGTCTGAAGAAGGGTCTATTAAACCAACATCTACACTTCCTTGTGTAAAAAAGAACTGCAGATGCTGGTGAAAATCGAAGGTAAACACAAAATGCTGGAGTAACTCAGTGGCACAAGCAACATCTCTGGAGAGAAGGAATGGGAGACGTTTCGGGTCGAGACCCTGAAGAAGGATCTCGACCTGAAACGTCACCCATTCCTTCTCTCCAGAAATGCTGCCTGTCCCACAATCCACAGTTCCTTCCTACACAGGTGTGTAGGTTAATTGGCTTCTGTAAATTGTCCCTGGTATCCAACTGCATCACAGTATGGTACGGCAACTGCTCTGTCTCCGACCGGAAGGCATTGCAGAGGGTGGTGAAAATTGCCCAACGCATCACCGGTTCCTCGCTCCCCTCCATTGAGTCTGTCCAAAGCAAGCGCTGTCTGCAGAGGGCGCTCAGCATCGCCAAGGACTGCTCTCACCCCAACCATGGACTGTTTAGCCTCCTACCATCCAGGAGGCGCTACAGGTCTCTCCGTTGCCGATCCAGCAGGTCGAGGAACAGCTTCTTTCCGGCGGCTGTCACTCTACTCAACAACGGACCTCGGTGACTGCCAATCACCACCCCCCCCCCCCCGGACACTTATTATTATTTATTCAAATCGTTTGCTATGTCGCTCTTCCAGGGAGATGCTAAATGCATTTCGTTGTCTCTGTACTGTACACTGACAATGACAATTAAAATTGAATCTGAATCTGTATGCAGGATAGAACTAATGTGCGGGTGATCATAGGTCAGCATGGAGTTGGTGATTGGAAGGGCCTATTTCCATGCTGTATCTCTAAAAAAACTAAATGTAAATACATTGGCAGGAAATGACTCACAAGCAGTAAACCACATTTTTCCCCCTATTTATTCATTTTAAACATTTGTCAGTGAAATTATATATTACAGAGAATTGTGGACGCAGCCCAAACAACCTCCCTTCCTTTGACCCCATTTATACCTCACACTGCCTCGGCAAGGCCAGCAGCGTAATCACGAACGTTGGTTTCAAGAATCATAATCAGTGGCACCCTGGCCACTCCCTCTTTTCCCCTCTCCCATTGGGCAAAAGTTATAGAAGTGTGAAAGTGCACATCTCCAGATTCAGGGACAGGTTCTTCCCACCTGTTATCAGGCAACTGAACCATTCTACCAACAACTAGAGAGCAGTCCTGAACTACTATCTACCTCATTGGACACCCTCGGATGATGTTTGATTGGACACCAGGTGGCGCCACCAGCAGTGGCTGCCTCGCCAACATTCTGTTTATCCTTTCATCTTTTTTGTTATATTTAGTATGTGTTAAAAGTATGTTTTTGTGTTCCTTGGTTTTTTTTATGTGGCGGGGGGTAGTTGAGGGAAACTTTTTTCAATCTCTTACCTCGACGGAGATGATTCTGTATCGTATCTCCGTCCCCACTGCGGCCTAACATCGTGGAGTTGGCGGCCATTCCTGGAGACCGACCCGGCGCTCCAAGCCGCGGGAATCTGCGGGGCTTCAACATCGCGGAGCTTGCGATCCCTTTGCCGGGGATCAAACTCCAATCACGGGGCCCGTGGACTTTAACAACGGAAAGCCCACGGTCTCTGGTAAGAAGAGGCCGATTCGGGAGCTCCATGCCGCGGAGAGAGTTTCAACTGCCCCGCGCGTGAGTTTCGATCACCCCGACGTGGGCTTCGATCGTCGGCTGCGGGAGAACAAGAGGAAGAAGATCAAACTTTATTGCCTTCCACCGAGAGGGGGAAGGGAAAGGAAAATGGAGGACGGGGAGGTGGGGGGAAAACAATGGACAATTGGGAAGGGGGGGGGGTGGGGTGGACAAAAGATGGAGCCGGCGTGTTATGTAACTTTGTCAACGCTGTAGGTGGCAGCAATTTGTAGACGTTGTGTTTATAAGCAAAGAATCTCACTGAGACAGTAAAGCATTCCTATTCCTATTCCTACACTGTGGATGGCTCGATTGTAATCATGCATTGTCTTTCCACTGACTGATTAGCACACAACAAAAGCATTTTCACTGTACCTCATTAGATGGTGACAATAAACTACTCAATCTAAACTCAAACTCATGCTGACCATTAGCGGCAAGGTTGGCATTTTCCCCTCATAGCCCTCATGATGGTGCGTCACTTTCTTGAATGGCTGCTGGCTGCGGGTGAAGGTTGGATGGAGTTTCTTTCAAATAAGACCCGACCCTAAATAATGCAGAACTGTACAACCATTTTGTATAGGTGCCATCAGAACAATTATTCAGTTCAGTTTGAGTTTAGATTACATTTAATAATAATAATAATAATAATAATAAATGTTATTTAATGGGCGCCTTTCAGACATCTCAAGGACACCTTACATAGTAATCGGAATAGAAACATATAAACGGAATAAAATAAGTAATAAAGACATCACAGAGACACAAATTAAAAACAGAATTCAATCCAAAAACAGAAAATCAAAAACACAGTGTGAAGAGAGAGCAGCGGCAGCCAAAGCGCGCCAGCGTCCACTCTCTCTTCACGGCAGCCATCTTGGACACAGACTTACAGGATTACAATTAGACAAAAAAATCATCCCCCCACAATGGTTACCACTGTGGGGGAAGGCACAATGTCCAGTCCCCACCCCATGTTCACCCAAAGTCAGGCCTATTGAGGCCACCGCAATTGCCTCTACGGAGGCATGATGTCAATGGCCGTTCTCACCAGTTGGTCTTGCCCCGGCGTTGGGAGAGTCCTTTCGGTGGCTAAGCCCCCTGAAACGGCCGCTTCCTGGTTGGAGCCCGCGGCTGCCGAAGCCGACAAGGCCGCGCCGGTTTGGAGCTCCCAGGCTCCCGATGAAAAACCTCTCCGTCGGCGCCGCCTCGCCGCACTGCCGCCTCTCCGCACGCTGCCTCTCCGCTCCGCAGACCCGCAGCCCGGAGATGTTGTTAGAGTTTAGAGGTACAGTGAAAAGCTTTTGTTGTGTGCTAACCAGCCAGCGGAAAGACAATACATGATTACAATCGAGCCATTTACATGGTACAGATACATGATAAGGGAATAAAGTTTCAGTGCAACGTAAAGGTCGTAAAGATTGTCCGAGGGTCACCAATGAGGTAGATAGTAGTTCAGCATTGCTCCCTAGTTGTGGTAGAAATGATTCAGTTGCCTGATAAGCGCTGGGAAGAAACTGCCCCTGAATCTGGAGGTGTGCGTTGTCACCTCTTTGTCTCCTCTGTAGTGCAACAAAATAGGATTTCTGTTTTATAAAAAGAAAATTACAATTAATTATATTTCCAAATAAAACACATGAAGGTTTGAACTTACCCACAGACATGCAAATAGATAAGGTAGCAGGCGGCTCGGATTCATAACCTGCTCTCCCCGTCTTCTAACAATGATAATTAGTTTTAGCAGCAGCAAAGACACCTGCGACCTTGCATCTGCCAGTAATCCATAGCAGCTGTGGGGCTGCGTAGCTTCGGGAAGAACTGGGAAATAAACAGGCTTTTTAACTCTCACAAATCCACATTCTTCCAACGCAGTGAATATTTTTAAGGCAGCGATAGACACATTCTTAATTAGAACGGGTGTCAAGGGTAATGGGGAGAAGGCAAGTGAATGGGATTAGATCAGCCATGATTGAATGGCGGAGTAGACTCGATGGGCCGAATGGCCAATTCCACTCCTATAACTTGTGAAATATAACCATAGAAATAAAATGTTTCAAAATCAGGTGACGGGTGGCCAGGAACATTAAATAGGTATATCGCTGTCAATCTCCTTTTTCTTTTTTTTCTCTCTATTTCGTCTCTTTCTCTTTCTCTTTCTCTTTCTACTTCCTCCTCTTTCTTCTTTCATCTTTCGGGCTATCTTTCTATTTCAAGCACCACTCTATGTCAATCTCTCCTGTTCTATTATTTTCTTCCTTACTAATGTTTTATTGTTAAATTAAAAATAGTATATGAAATGTAATATGTCAACAGGTATTAGGTACTGTGGTACCACATTATTGTACTTACATCTAACAAAATAAATAAATAAATAAACACATAAATAAATAAATAACGGGGGGGAAACAGAAAAACTTGTAAACTTGTGAGCAGTGGAGCAGGAGTATTTTCAGCTGTGACGAGTTTGACAGTAAACGCAGGAATCATGCAATCATGCAGCACAGGGAAAGGCGCGTCATCCCACAGGAAAAATCCCTTCATCCCATGGGAAAAGGCCCTTCATCCCACGGGAAAAGGCCGTTCATCCTACGGGAAAAGGCCCTTCATCCCACGGAAGATACACACAAAAATGCTGGAGTAACTCACAGGGTCAGGCAGCTTCTCTGCAGGAAAGGAATAGGTGATGTTTTGGGTCGAGATACCTTCATCAACACCATGTCCATGCCAGCTGCCAAGAATTCATCTCCACTAATCCCATTTATCAAGTCGTCAAGTTGAGGTTGTTGCCATATGCACAAGTACAATGATGTACAGGTACAATTCAAATCTTCCCTGGCGCTGCCTTACAGCACCAGGGACTCAGGTTTGATCCTGCCTATGGGTGCTGCCTGTATGGAGTTTGTACATTCTCCATGTGACCGAGTGGGTTTTCTCTGGGTGCTTTGGTTTCCTCCCACTTTCAAGAGACGTGCAGGTTTGTTAATTGACTTCTGAAAATTGTCCCAAGTGTGTAGGATAGAACTAGTGTACGGGGTGATCATTGGTCGGCGTGTACCCGATGGGCCAAAGGGCCTTTCCAGCCTGTATCTCTAAACTAAACCAAACTAAGCAGCATCAAAGGAACAAAGGCTCAGACAACCTACAAAACATGTTACATACAAATGACATTTAAATTCTACAAGGTTTCAGGGTTCAAGACCAGTTTATTGTCACATGTACCAATTAAGATACAGTGAAATACAAATTACCATACAGCCATATTAAAAAAAAGCAACAAGACACACAACTACATAACGTTTACATAAACATCCACCACAGCGGATTCCCCACGTTCGTCACAGTGATGGAAGGAAATAAAGTCTAACTTATTCCTCTTTGTTCTCCTGCGGTCGGGGCAGTCGAACCATCTGTCAGGGTGATCGAAGACGGTGAACAAAAAAAGATTGTGGATAAAAAAACATCAGTGCAAAAATACACAATTAGGAAACAAGTCCAATGAGCCTGTCCCACTTGGTGATTTTTTAGGCAACTTCCGGTGACTGTTATAGTTGGAGCAGGTCGCCGAAATATCGGCGACAACATACGTCATCCTGGCGACAACGTTCGACAGCACCTACGTCAAGAGAAATCAAGCTACACTCATTGGCGTCAAGCCCACTGTTGTCGAAAACATGTTGAAAACTTATCTGTGACTGGAAAGACGCTACAACTTTTTTTGCGTGACTGAGGAGACTACTCCTGCTGACCACCGGCGAACATGTGGCGAAAAACTAGTCGCCTGTAGTTGCCTAAAAAATCACATAAGTGGGACAGGCCCATAAGGTTCATTGGTTCATAAGTGACAGGAGCAGAATTAGGCCATTCAGACCATCAAGTCTATTCCGCCAGTCAGTCATGGCTGATCTACCTTTCCCTCTCAACCTCATTCTCCTCCCTTCTCATTCATAGAAACATAGAAACATAGAAATTAGGTGCAGGAGTAGGCCATTCGGCCCTTCGAGCCTGCACCGCCATTCAATATGATCATGTCTGATCATCCAACTCAGTATTCCGTACCTGCCTTCTCTCCATACCCCCTGATCCCCTTAGCCACAAGGGCCACATCTAACTCCCTCTTAAATATAGTCAATGAACTGGCCTCAACTACCCTCTGTGGCAGAGAGTTCCAGAGATTCACCACTCTCTGTGTGAAAAAAGTTCTTCTAATCTCGGTTTTAAAGGATTTCCCACTTATCCTTAAGCTGTGACCCCTTGTCCTGGACTTCCCTAACATCAGGAACAATCTTCCTGCATCTAGCCTGTCCAACCCCTTAAGAATTTTGTAAGTTTCTATAAGATCCCCTCTCAATCTCCCAAATTCTAGAGAGTATAAACCAAGTGTATCCAGTCTTTCTTCATAAGACAGTCCTGACATCCCAGGAATCAGTCTGGTGAACCGTCTCTGTACTCCCTCTATGGCAATAATGTCCTTCCTCAGATTTGGAGACCAAAACTGTACGCAATACTCCAGGTGTGGTCTCACCAAGACCCTGTACAACTGCAGTAGAACCTCCCTGCTCCTATACTCAAATCCTTTTGCAATGAAAGCTAATATATAATTTACTTTCTTTACTGCCTGCTGCACCTGCATGCCTACCTTCAATGATTGGTGTACCATGACACCCAGGTCTCGCTGCATCTCCCCCTTTCCCAATCGGCCACCATTTAGATAATAGTCTGCTTTCCCGTTTTTGCCACCAAAATGGATAACCTCACATTTATCCACATTATACTGCATCTGCCAAACATTTGCCCACTCACCCAGCCTATCCAAGTCACCTTGCAGTCTCCTAGCATCCTCCTCACAGCTAACACTGCCCCCCAGCTTAGTGTCATCCGCAAACTTGGAGATATTGCCTTAAATTCCCTCATCCAGATCATTAATATATATTGTAAATAGTTGGGGTCCCAGCACTGAGCCTTGCGGTACCCCACTAGTCACTGCCTGCCATTGTGAAAAGGACCCGTTTACTCCTACTCTTTGCTTCCTGTTTGCCAGCCAGTTCTCTATCCACATCAATATTGAACCCCCCATGCCTTGTGCTTTAAGTTTGTATACTAATCTCTTATGTGGGACCTTGTCGAAAGCCTTCTGGAAGTCCAGATACACCACATCCACTGGTTCTCCCCTATGTAAGTTTTTTCACACAGAGAGTGGTGAATCTCTGGAACTCTCTGCCACAGAGGGTAGTTGAGGCCAGTTCATTGGCTATATTTAAGAGGGAGTTAGATGTGGCCCTTGTGGCTAAGGGGATCAGGGGGTATGGAGAGAAGGCAGGTACGGGATACTGAGTTGGATGATCAGCCATGATCATATTGAATGGCGGTGCAGGCTCGAAGGGCCGAATGGCCTACTCCTGCACCTAATTTCTATGTTTCTATGTTTCTATCCATGCTACTAGTTACATCCTCGAAAAATTCTATAATATTCGTCAGACATGATTTACCTTTCGTAAATTGAATCATGAGGATTGAAAAGACTAGGCTTGTATTCACTGGAGTTTAGAAGGATGAGGGGGAGGTCTTATAGAAACATATAAAATTATGAAAGGACTGGACAAGCTAGATGCAGGAAAAATGTTCCCAATGTTGGGCGAGTCCAGAACCAGGGGCCACAGTCTTAGAATAAAGGGGAGGCCATTTAAGACTGAGGTGAGAAAAACCGTTTTCACCCAGAGAGTTGTGAATTTGTGGAATTCCCTACCACAGAGGGCAATGGAGGCCAATCACTGGAAGGATTTAAGAGAGAGTTAGATAGAGCTCTAGGGTCTAATGGAATCAAGGGATATTAAGGCAGCTGGCAAAGGTGAAGCCCATTCTTGAACGTCAGCATTTTGAAACAGTAATCTATGCCTTCATCACGTCTCGGCTGGATTACTGTAATGCACTTTATTTTGGAGTTAGCCAATCTTCCCTTGCACGTCTCCAGTTGGTTCAGAATGCTGCTGCTCGCCTTTTAACTGGAACACGTAAGAGGGAGCACATAACGCTTATTCTGGCCTCCCTCCACTGGCTGCCTGTGTACTTTAGAGTTCATTTTAAGATTATTTTATTTGTTTTTAAATCTTTAAATGGTCTCGCCCCGCCTTACCTCTCTGAGCTGCTTCATCCCTACGCTCCTGCTCGGTGCCTCAGGTCAGCTGATCAGCTGCTCCTGGAGGTACCGAGGTCTAAGCGGAAGCTCAGAGGGGATAGAGCCTTCTCTGTTGCTGCTCCGACATTATGGAACACACTACCTTTGCACATTAGACAGGCCCCTTCACTGTCCATTTTCAAAACTAGTCTTAAAACCCTTTTCTATTCCTTGGCTTTCGCCCCTGCATGAGACTTTGCTCTTGTTTCAGTGTTTCTATTATTGTTTTTTATTGTTTTTACTGTCTTTTAATGTTGTTATTGTTTTGTTTTATGTTTATGATTAGTCATGTACAGCACTTTGTTGCAACAGTGGTTGTTTTTAAAGTGCTCTATAAATAAAGTTCAGTTCAGTTCAGTTCAGATATGGGGAGAAGGCAGGCACATGTTATTGATTGGGGACGACCAGCCATGATCGCAATGAATGGCGGTGCTGGCTCAAACAGCCGAATGGCTTCCTCCTGCACCTATTTTCTATGTTTCTATGTTTCTCCCCATAACCCTTGACACCTACACTAATCACAAATCTATCAATCTTCACCTTAAAAATATCCATTGATTTGACCTCCACAGCCTTCCGTGGCAGCAGTGGTGTTAGAGGTGGTCCACAGTGGACTGTTTCTGAGGTTGGGTGAATGTTGCGTGGAATGGTCGAAGACATTTATACTTGTGGGGAAGTAGCAGTTCCTGAAACTGGTGATGTGGGACTTCAGGCTTCTGTACCAACTGCCCCAGAGACAAGTGAGCAAGGCTCAGATAGTGGGGACCCTGGATGAGAGGTGCCTCCTTCTTGAGGCAGCGCCTCATGTGGATGCTCTTGATGGAGGGGAGGACTGGGCACATGACGGACACAGGTTGTCATCAATCAACACAATGACTAGTCCTTATTTGTCACGTGTTGCTTGCCTTGAGTTGGCGTGGGGCAATCTCTGGAAGACACTGCCAGAAATCTCTCTCTTTTAGACTTGAGAGGATATTCTTCAGTGGATATTTAAAAAAAAGAGATAGGTAGATAGATAGGTGTCAGAGGTTATGGGGAGAAGGTAGGAGAATGGGGTTAGGAGCGAGAGATAGATCAGCCATGATTGAAGGGCCGAATGGTCTAATTCTACTCCTATTCCTTATGATCTTGTGACCTTAGGGATACAGTAGACTCCAGAGATAAACTTCTCTATCACTTGCCAATTTCCCCCCCACCCCTTCCCTTTATGTATCTTCTCCAGCTTTCTCCCGTCAACCAGCGTAGATGAGGTATTTTGGTCGGCATGGACAAGTTGGGCCGAAGAGCCAGTTTCCATGTTTAGTGACTCTATAACTCTACTCCATCAGTTTGAAAAAATGTCCTGAGCCGAAACCTTGTCCATTTCCCTCGACTGATGCTACCTGACCCACTGGGTTGCTCCCACACTTTGATTTTTACTTGAGCTTCGAGCTTTTACTCACCATTCCAGCTTTTGTACTCTCTTGTGTTGGCACGGTGGCGTAATGTTAGAGTTGCTGCCTAATGGGTCTGTCCCACTTAGGCGACTTTTTAGGCGACTGCAGGAGACAATGCAGTCGCCACATGGTCGCCGCATGTTCGTGGGTGGTTACTGGTGAATCGCCTTCATGGTCGTGAGGAGTTCCCGCATTCTGGGAACTAGTCGTGGCCTCATTATGGACAGCGCAAACATGTTGAAAAAATTAGCGGTGACCAGAAAGAAGCCGCCATGGAGAGTAGCGAGGTTCTCGTTGATTGTAGCCGATGCTGACTGGTGAATTTCATTGGCTCATTGGGGGAAAAAACGTAAGCAGTAGTTTTCAGAACCAAGGATAACCGACCGGTAATGTTAAATGTCCGCCGAGCTTCACAGCCGTGTATCTCTGGCTTCTTAAAAGTTGGCTCCACTCCTTCTCCATCCCTTCTTCCTCCTCTCCCTCCCCTCTTTTAAAGGACTTACCGTACATTGTGCTTTAGCTGTCTTAATTACAGCACCAACCTTCCTGTTCATTTGGCTTAATAAAAGTTGTCTCCACTCCTTCTCCCCCCTTCTCTCCCCCTCCCTCTCCCCCCCTCTCTTTTAAAGGACTTACATGAACCTTCCCATACACTGCGCTTTCATCCTCTTAATTTTTTTGTCTCTTACTTCGAGGGAATGCGACTCTTCTTGTCGTATCCACCTTCTCTGCCTCCGTCTGTGCTGAGGCCTAATGGCGGGGCTGGCGGCATCCAACTGCGACCGACCTCGAGGCTCCGGAGGCAGAGCCAGCCAGGACTTACCAACGCGAGGCTGGCCGAATTCGGGGCTGAGGCGGCGTTCCGGTGTTCCGGTTGCAGTGGCCCGGCTTCGGGGCTTCGACGGCATTCCGGCTTTCCGCTGGCGGTGACCCAAATTCGGGGCTTGGCCGCGGGCCCATTGGACGACATCGGCAGGGGCTCGCAGGTCACAAGTTGGTGACCTGTTTTTCCGGAGCTCCCGCAACTACAGCTGCGTCCGCTGGACTGGAGGGCGGCAGCTTCGGCAGCTTCGACCACCCGGGCCACGGAGCTTGAACTGGCCCGTTCGCGGAGCTCGGTTGAGCTGTGGGACTTACTCACAGAGGGAGAACATGGAGGGAAGATACAGAGACTTTAAGACTTTTGCCTCCATCACAGTGAGGAGGTGCCTGGTGAACTCACTGTGGTGGATGTTAATTTGTGTTTATTGTATGTTTTGTTATTTATTATTATATGTATGACTGCAGGCAACTAAATTTTGTTCAGACTGAAAGGTCTGAATGACAATAAAGGAATCTAAGCTAATCTAATCTAAATAAAGCCTTCCTGTTCATCGCAGTGTATGTCTGTATCACATTGGCTTTGCACCGTGTGCATTTCAGTCAGACAGCGCTCTCCACACTTGTCCTGTCCCCCGCCTGCATAACGGGCTGGTGAAGTAAGTGATGTGTGTGTATGACTTGACAGTCACCAGCAGCCGCCTGAAAAATTACCTGTGGGACAGGCCCTTTACAGTGCCAGAAATCAAGGGTTCAATCCTGATTGCAGGTGCTGTCTGTACAGAATTTGTACGTTTTCCCCGTGACCTGTGTAGATTTTCTCCGAGATCTGCAGTTTCTACCTACACTCCAAAGGCATATAGGTTTGTACGTTAAGTGGCTTGGTTATCAATGTAAAATTGTCTCTATTGTGTATAGGGTAGTGTTAATGTGCGGGGATTGCTGGTCGACGTGGACTTGGTACCGCGCTGTGTCTCTAAAAACGAGTGATACAGGTAGGTGGATACAGGTGGGACGGGGTTATTAGCAGATGGCTGGCGGTAGCATTAAAGGCTGGAGGTGAAATGGAAACAAAAAGGTGTAAGGAGGAGGTTTGAAATGAACATCTGGAGGGAAGGATAGTGGGTGGATGGGGATGGGGGGAATGAGAGAAAAAAGGGAAATAGAGGACAAAGTAGGCAGTGGTTGGAGATTATTGTGGAACTTGGACAAGGTAGGGCAAGAATCCACAAACCTGTCTTCATCGATGGGACGGTGGTGGAGAGAGCCAAACGCTTCAAGTTCCTGGTCGTGCATATCTCCAAAGATCTGTCCTGGACTCAGCACATTGACGCAATCATAAAGAAAGCACATCAATGCCATTAGAACATTAGAAGATTGAGGAGATTCAGTATGTCAACAAATACTCTCTTAAACATCTACAGGTGTACAGTAGAGAGCATATTGACTGGTTGCATCATGGCCTGGTTTGGCAACTTGAGCGCCCAGGAGCAAAGAAGACTGGAAAAAGTTGTCACCACTGCCCAGTCTATCACGGGCACTGACCTCCCCACCATCAAAGGGATCCACAAGAGTTGCAGTCTCAAAGAGGCAGCCAGCATCATCAGAGACCCACACCACCCTGGCCACACTCTCATTTAACCCCCGCCATCGGGAAGATGGTGCAGGAGCCTGAAAACTGTAATGTTCAGGTTCAGGAGCAGCTTCTTCCCCACAGCCATCAGGCTATTAAACACTAGAAATTCCAAATAAGCTCTGTACTATACAGACCTGGGGGCTTTATTTGTCTATATATATATTGTTGTTTATTTTGGTAGTTGTAGAGTAATATGTTTACATACCAGTTGTGCTGCTACAAGTAAGAATTGTTCATTGTTCGATTTTGGGACATTTTATACTAAAACACTTGTAGCGGTGCCTGCTAGCGCACGCAGATATCGAACCCGGCGTTCGGAAGCCGTGGTCACGTGACTCGGGAGGGGCTGTTGTTTTTGTGCGGTTTTTCCCTTGCACGCGTTAGTTCAGCGCTGACCACCGATTTGTTTCAATTTCATTTCACTGCATATCTCGTATGTGTATGTGACAAATAAACTTGACTTGTCTTGACTTGACTGTTAAACCTGTATGCTGCAACTTGAGCTTTCGAAGAAATATTTTGTTGAAAACTCCAGTAGTCGTTTCTCAGACGGCTAAACACTCTTGACTCTTGACTCTTGAAGTCAAGCACTCCATCCTGTCTTGCAAATCCACCTCTGTTCCTTCATCAGTATGTCTCAGCATCCAAGCCAACAGAATTGTGGGATAATCATGTTGGTGGCATGGTTGCGTAATGGTAGAGTTACAGCCTCACAGCACCAGAGACCCGGGTTCAATCCCAACCGGGTTCTGTCTACACGGAGTTTGTGCATTCTCATCGTGACCATGTGGGTTTTCTCTGGGAGCTCCGGTTTCCTCCCACATTCCAAAGACAAACAGGTTTGTTGGTTAATTGACTTTGGTAAAGTGTGTAAATTGTCCCTAATGAGTAGGATAGTACTAGTGTGCGGGGACCGCTGCTCGATGCAGTGTCGGTGGGTCGAAGGGCCTGTTTCCACACTGTATCTCTAAACTAAAACCTTCATGAAGGACTGATGCAGTTCAACAGCATATGCTCATGGGCTATTAAGTATGGACAATATATTCCCATCATGATGGTACAGTCACAACATGTGAATTAATAATCAAAAGCCAGAAACAGAACAAACATTTGAGAGCTTCAAGAGGAAATAATGGGTGGTCACGGTGGCTCGGTGGTAGAGTTGCTGCCTTTTAGCGCTTGCAGCACCGCAGACCTGGGTTCGATCCTGACTATGGGTGCTGTCTGTACGGAGTTTGTACATTCACCCTGTGACCTGCGTGGGTTTAGTCCGAGACTTTCGGTTTCCTCCCGCACTCAAAAGACGTGCATGTTTGTAGGTTAATTGGCTTGGTAAATGTAAACATTGTCCCTCATGTGTGTAGGACAGTAGTAGTGTGTGGGGATCGCTGGTCTGCACGGACCCGATGGGCTGAAGGCTCTGTTTCCGCGCTATATCTCTAAACTAAACAAAACTGCAGCATTAAGAATTTTTAGGCAGTCACAGATCCAATTATTCCAATTTTTTGTAGCCTCTGGTGCCTGCAGTTGTGTGTTTTATTAGATTAAAGCAGACCTTCCACTTGCATTAGAAATTGGGACCAGACGTGGTCTTATTTTAGCTGAAGTAGATGTTTTTAAAGATAATTAGAAGTTATTATGTGCAATAAACAGCTCCGTTTACGATTAGATGATTAACATGTTTATTGGAGGTGCTTGGCTGAGTGATAATTCAAATGATATATTATACTTTTTCAATTTTTAATAACTTCCGGATGCATTCTTACAAATTCTTCTCAAGATTCCTGATTATACATGATCTTGGGAGAACCTTATTGAAGCTAAGTAATGCTTCTCATGGTTTGGGGAATGAGAATTCAACAGTGATATTGCAACCCGCAGCAGTTTACTGAACGCTTGTTCTTAAAACTGCAAGCCATATGCAGAGCATTATGTCAATCAGGGTTGCCAACATTGGGTGAGAGTTGAGAGTGAGAAATTGTGAGGGTGCGTAGTGACCGGGGGAGGGGGGGGATGGGAGGGGGGTGCTTTTGCATTTTTCAGCTTGAAATTGTGCAATCTGGTGCATACTGTAACGAGTCTTTTAACTTGCATTTGAATGCAACATTTATGCTTTAAATTGGATTAAGTATGAATAAGGTAAGGCTAAATTACATTCCTAATTACATTCCACAATAGAGCCAGGCTGACCAACAGGTGCAGCACATGAATGACTATATTCATGCATGGAAATCAGATTATATTCATGCTGTTATGCATATATATAGAGAACATTTCAGAGAAACAAAGTAAAAGTTGGACTTCCATCACTGTTCTGCACAAATAAATCAATCAACCTTGTTTAAGAAGGAACTGCAGATGCTGGAGAATCGAAGGTAGACAAAATTGCTGGAGAAACTCAACGGGTGCGGCAGCATCTATGGAGTGAAGGAAATAGGCAACGTTTCGGGCCGAAACCCTTCTTCAGACGGTTTCAACCTTACCTTTTGAATATAGAAACAAGATGAAAATAATGCCACATATTCAATCATATAAGGTTCAATGAAATTAAGATATATATGTAAAAATATATATGGAAACAGGCCCTTCAGCCCACGAAGTCCACACCGACCAGCAATCTATCATACACCAATTCCATCCATCACGCCAGGGACAATTTACAGAAGCCAATTAACCTACAAACCTGCGCTTCTTTTGGATATGGGAGAGACCGGAATATCCAGAGAAAACCCATGTGGTAGTAAGGCAGCAACTCTACCGCAGCGCCTCCGTGCCACACAATTACATTATTTTTTCTGTAATATATTTATTATGGTATCACGTGAATAAAGATGAACACATGATTCTGATTTCTACCCTTAGTTGGATAACACACATATCCAGTCATTGTGTTTCATGGCTGTTTTTCAACCTCTTCAGGCTGAAGGTCTCGACTCGAATCATCACCCATTCTTTGTCTCCAGAGATGCTGCCTGCTGAGATTTTCTAGTTTTTAGTGTCTATCTTCAGTTTAAACCAGCATCTGCAATTCCTTCCTACACTATTTGTTAAGCAAAACAGGTCCTATTCTCATTATATAATTTTGTGATCAGCGTGAGAGCATGAGAATTTTGTGAAATGCGTGAGTCTCATGCTCAATGCGTGAGAGTAGGCAGCCCTGCTAATAATGCAAACATTTTAAGCAAGTTCCAATTGTTTGGACAAAAATCACTTATTACTGCTTTATAACCGTTAAGTTATTTTAAGACCATTTCAGAAATTATGGCACTCAACAAAAAATCAACTAACAAATTAAAGCAAATTTTAAAAAAATAACTGGTTCCCTTTCCTGACTCTACCTCATAAGGACTTTAACGCTGTTAACAGAGCAAAGGGATATTAATCTCAAGTATAAAAATGGGGAAAGTAAGGGTAATTTTGCTTAAATGGTCATTCTAAGCCCATTCAGATCTGCACAGAGTTATACAACATATACATGGCTGGCCCAATTTCTCTATAATGATCAAGGTGGCATTTTGCGTGCCCAGGGACTGGCTGCATTTCCCAGATCAGCTCGCGTCCCAGGGACTGGCTGCATTTCCCAGATCAGCTCGCGTCCCAGGGAGTGGCTGCAGTTCTCAGGTCGGCTCGCCTGCCCCAACCCTGTGAAAACGAATTGGAAATAAACGTGGTTTTTCAGGTTACGGGCCGGATTCAGCCCGTGTGTCGTAGGTTGCCGAACCCTGTCCTAGATGTTTGGCCTCATTGGGGTCCTCCCCATGTTTTACAACTGATTCACCTGGTTAGTTTTATCTCCGGCTGCTACATGTTGTCGGCGGCTGCACATCCAACCAAGAAAGAAGGGAAGAGAAGAGAAGAGATGCAACATCACTCACAGCCGCCAACTGACGTGCTTCCCCAGACCGCGCAGATCGCTGTGATGTGGCGCAAAAAGACAAACTGTGCAGAGACTGAAGACAGCGTGAGACTTCTGTCATCAGCGTGAGAATTTGCTGAAATACGTGACTCTCACGCTCAAAGCGTGAGAGCTGGCAGCCCTGTCTAAGGCCATACACAAAGGAAGACACACAGGGAGACACACACACACACACACACACACACACACAAACACACACAAACACACACACACAGAGACACACAACCAGACACACACACACACACACACACACAGGGATACACACACACACACACACACACAAACACACACGCCACACACACACACACACACACACACACACACACACACACACACACACACACACACACACACACACACACACACACACACACACACACACACACACACACACACAGGGAGACAGACACACACACACCTTTCCTTCCCCCCCCCCCCTCCCTCCTCTCCTTCCTCTCCCTCCTCCCCCTTCCCTCTTTTTCCTCACGCTTCCTCTTTCTCCCCTTTCTCCTTCCCTTCCTTCATCCCCTTTCTACATTCCCTCCCCCTGTCTCTCTTTGCCTCCATCCTCCCTTTTTTTCTTTCTCTCTCTCTCTCTCTTCCCTCTCCCCTCCCTCTCTTTCCCCGGCCGCCCAATGGGGAGTCTGGCGGGCACGGTGTAGCGTGGATTGGTGGCGCTGGCGCTGCCGTGTGAGTTGAAGGGCAGGAGGGAGGGAGGGAGCGAGATTGCCGCTGCAGCCGGAAGCGCAGCGCTCGCAGACGACGCACAAAAGCGCTGACACCCGCTACCCGGGACCGACGCGCTTCCCCAATCCATGCAGATCACTGTCATGTGGCGCAAAGAGACAAACTGTGCAGCAAAGATCCTATAGCTCCGCTATATAGCTCTGCTATAGGATCTTTGCTGTGCAGGGACTGAAGTCAGCGTGAGAATTCAGTCTTCAGCGTGAGGGCGTGAGAATTAGCTGGAATGCGTGAGTGTCATGCTCAAAGCGTGAGAGTTGGCAGCCCTGTGTCAATAGACAATAGACAAAAGGTGCAGGAGTAGGCCATTCGGCCCTTCAAGCCAGCACTGCCATTCAATGTGATCATGGCTGATCATCCCCAATCAGTACCCCGTTCCTGCCTTCTCCCATAATCCCATGACTCTGCTATCTTTAAGAGCTCTATCTAGCTCTCTCTTGAAGGTATCCAGAGAACCGGCCTCCACCGCCCTCGGAGGCAGCGAATTCCACAGACTCACAACTCTCTGTCCCCATCAATTAGACAACCACAGATGACATCACAGTGGAAGCTGACCCTACCCTCTCACTTCACTTTTTAGACTTTAGAGATACAGCGTGGAAACAGGCCTTTCGCGGACCCACCGAGTCAGCACCAACCAACGATCACCCCATACTCTAATAGCATCCTACACACTAGCGGCAATTTACAGAAGACAATTAACCTACAAAGCTGCATGTCTTTTTGTAGTGTGAGGAAACCGAAGCACCCGGAGAAAACCCACGTGGTCACTGTATCACTCTATGACTCCCTCTGCAGTTTCCTCCTACACACACACACACACACACACACACACACACACACACACACACACACACACACACACACACACACACACACACACACACACACACACACACACACACACACACACACACACACACACACACACACACACACACACACACACACACACACATATTATATACATATTTTATATATATATATATATATATATATTTTCTTTCTTGCTATAGAGGGAGTGCAGCGTAGGTTCACAAGGTTAATTCCCGGGAAGACGGAACTGTCATATGCTGAGAGAACGGAGTGGCTGGGCTTGTATACTCTGGAATTTAGAATGATGAGAGAGGATCGTATTGGAACATATAAGATTATTAAGGGATCAGACACGCTAGAGGTAGGAAACATGTTCCCAATGTTGGGGGAGTCCAAAAGCAGAGGCCACAGTTTAAGAATAAAGGGTAAGTCATTTAGAAAGGAGATGAGGAAACACTTTTTCACACAGAGAGTGGTGAGTCTGTGGAATTCTGTGCCTCAGAGGGTGGTAGAGGTCAGTTCCTGGATACTTTCAAGAGAGAGCTGGATAGGGCTCTTGAAGATAGCGGAGTCAAGAGATATGGGGAGAAGGCAGGAATGGAGTACTGATTGGGGATGATCAGCCATGATCACATTGAATAATGCTGCTGGCTTGAAGGGCCGAATGGCCTACTCCTGCACCTATTGTCTATTGTCTATATCTATATAACTAAAAGTCTCATCTTGACCACTTCCTGTTTGCACGGTGTATTGATTTTAGAATAAACGCTACCATATATTGCTATGATTATTGGCCATCTTACTCACAGTCCCCCTCCGTTGAGGCAGCCCTGAGGATTTTTCCAATCGATGAAAAATAAAAAAGTTATGAGTGTTTAAAAAATCTTGAGTCAGCTGATTGATCCTCTCACCTGTCAATAACCTCAATGAAGGTAACACCCCTCCTGGGGGGGGGCGGGGGCAGGACTAAAAAACCCAGTCAGTCACTCTGGAAAATCGCCAACTGTGGGCCTACTTGCAATAAATGATTTGTTAGCCCTTAATGACAATGCAATGAGTTGTTTGGCAATTTGGTGCCCTGCAATCTGCCTGAAATGCTGTGAAATTGTGTTCGGTGGCCTGCACTCTGCCTGAAATGCTGTGAAATTGAGTTTGGTGGCCTGCACTCTACATGAAATGCTGTGAAATTGAGTTTGGTGGCCTGCACTCTGCACGAAGTTCAATTTCAAGGAATAGCTATGAGTGAACTGCCAGCCCACCAGGCCTGAGTGACTGAGCTGCCAGTCCAAGAATCCATTCGGCCCACAATGTCCATACTGGCCCTCTGGAAACCAGTCCCTTCAGCCCACAACACCAATACTAGCGCTCCAGAAAGTGCGCCCCCTCCCACCCCTCCACTGGCCACCAATATTGGAATTGGTGGAGAGTTGGAATATTGCGTTGGTGGATCAGCCCTCCCGTGTGAACATGGGACCCAATGGGTCCCACTTAGTCTAGTATATATATATATATATATATATATATATACAGTATATAAAGTGAGAAAGGGCATAGTTTTAACATACAAGGAGGAAATGTTTGAAGGAATCTGTCTGACACAATCTATACACGGCATCTAAAAATAAATGCAATCTTATTAAAATGCAGAACAAATTGTTCTGCAGCTTTAGTGGCAGAGCAGTGCTGGGCTACACCCACACTCTCTGCACGATTGTACCATGAGCTCTGAACAAAAGAATGAACACTTCACAAAGTACTTCATTTGCTGTAAAGTCCTGAGGTTAGGAAATGTGCTGAGGAAATGTGCTCTTGTATTTGCTGTTCCACAGATTAAAGAAACAAATCTTCTTCCCAATTGTGAACTGGAACCACTTTAGTTTATTTCGATTTAGAGATGCAGCATGGAAACAGGCCCTTTGGCCGACCACCGATACCCGTATATTAACACAATCCTACGCATTAGATACAATTTACAATTTTTTTTCCAGAGTCAAATAACCTACAAACATGTACGTTTTTGGAGTGTGGGAGAAAAAGTAACATTAGCAAATTTTAAAAGTAACATTAGCAAATTTGCAGTTGACACAAAGATGGGTGGCAGTGTGAATTGTGAGGAGGGTGCTATGAGGATGAAGGTGACCAGGACAGGTTGGGTGAGTGGGCAGATCCATGGCAGATGCATTTTAAGTTGGATAAATGTGAGGTTATCCACTTTGGTGGCAAGAACAGGAAGGCAGATTATTATCTGAATGATGTCAAGTTAGGAAAAGGGGAAGTACAACGAGATCTGGATGTCCTTGTTGATCAGTCACTGAAAGTAAGCATGCAGGTACAGCAGGCAGTGATGAAAGCTAATGGCATGTTGGCCATCATAACAAGAGGAGTTGAGTATAGGAGCAAAGAGGTCCTTCTGCTGTTGTACACACCTAATGAGACCACACCTGGAGTATTGTGTGCAGTTTTGGTCTCTAATTTGAGGAAGGACATTCTTGCTATTGAGGGAGTGCAGCGTGGGCTCACCAGGATGGCGGTGTTAATATTGGCCAAATTATAGGTATTACAAAATGGAGGATCTTTGCATTTGCGAGGCCTGCTTGGCCTCTATCTGTGAAAAGTTGCAAGCTGTGAGCCGGTTCCGCTAAGTCTGGACCCTAGATGAATATTCAGGATGAGGTGAGGTCCAGATGTCCTTTCCTTTGTTGAAATCCATGAGGACTTTGCAGAGGAGCTCAGAGGTGTTGCAAATGCATGGTCAGGATTGGTCAGATAGGGGGGTTGTAAATACTGTTAATAATGTTGCCAAGTGTTGGAGCTATTATCTTGTGGTTGGTTAAAATGTGAAGCCTTGTTCAGACTGTTTACAATTACCTGGGAAAATGTTTCTATACGTATGTAAACTATGTCAACTGAGTTCCTGCTAGAACTTCCTGCAGAAACAGTGTAATGGGGCACTTTGTGATTGGGTTAGGGAACTGTCAATAACTGTATAATGTCATCGATATTTGTGATTGGTTTGTAGAGGCTGCCATCCCCATCTTGTTTCACGCCACAGGGTCCAATGACCTATAAAAGAGTGGTACCCATGAGGATCGGAGTCGATCTTCTGGAGGGACGCTTTGGACTGCGTAACCTTTTTGAGGTGTCTGCTTGCACTAGGCTGAAGAGCTTGAACAAGCAGGGACAAGGATCGGACCCGCGGTGGTTAGGTATTGTATTGGGAGTTAGTTGATCTGGTGCTTGACTCAGTGTTTTACTGAACTAGACTAAGGGGGTACGCTTTAGGAACATAATTACAGTCATATTTTGAATTAAAGGATTGACTGTGCTTGTATACACTGGAATTTAGAGGGATGAGAAGGAATCCTTTTGAAACATATGATTATTAAGGGATTGGACACACTAGAGGCAGGGAACATGTTCTCGACCCAGGAGCCCACAGTTTAAGAATAAGGAGTAGGCCATTTTGGACGGAGATGAGGAAAAACATTTTCACCCAGTTGTGAGTCTGTGGAATTCTCTGAAGGCAGTGGAGGCCAATTCTCTGGATGCTTTCAAGAGAGAGTTAGATAGAGCTCTTAAAGATAGCGGAGTTAAGGGATATGGAGAGAAGGCAGGAATGGGGTACTGATTGTGGATGATCAGTCATGATCACAGTGAATGGCGGTGCTGGCTCGAAGGGTCGAATGGTCTATTCCTGCACCTATTGTCTATTGTCTATTGAAACCGGAGCAGCCAATGAATAACGTGAATAATGCTCAGTGCAAGATAAAGTCCAGTAAAGTCCGATCAAAGAAAGTCCGATGGTCTCCCTATGAGATAGATAGCTCAAGACTAGTTGTAGGTAGGATAGTTTAGTTGTCTTATAACAGCTGTGAAGAGACTGTCCCTGAATCTGAAGGTGTGCGTTTTCACACATTTGCCAGATAGGAGAGGAGGAGAGGATGGAATGGTGTAAAATAAGTTATTGGGAAGGGAGGTTGGTCTGTGTGATGGTCTGGGCTGCGTCTACAACTTTCTGCATTTTCTTGCGGTCTTGGATGGGGCTGTTCCCAAAACCATGCCGTGATGCATCCTAATTAAATGTGGTTGGTCCATGACAGATTGCTGGCAATATTTACAGCAAGGGACTTGAAGCTCTCTGCCATCTCCACATCTGCAGTGCTGCGATGAGTCAGTACAAATTCACAACATTCGCAGGCTTGCATTTCCAAAGGCTCTTTGACATTGTTTAAGACCAATGCAATACTAGGACTGCTCGGATCAATTACTAGGACCATTACTGGGACCATTACCAGGACCAATGCAATACCTTTTTCACACAGGGAGTTGTGAGTCTGTGGAATTCTCTGCCTCAGAGCGCGGTGGAGGCCGGTTCTCTGGCTAGATAGTGCTCTTAAAGATAGCGGAGTCATGGGATATGGGGAGAAGGCAGGAACGGGATACTGATTGTGGATGATCAGCCATGATCACATTGAATGGCCATGCTGGCTCGAAGGGCCGAATGGCCTTCTCCTGCACCTATTGTCTATTGTCTATTGTCTAAAGGAAGGGTAATTAATAACTGATCTGGACAGCAAGCTGTAGCAAACTACAAGATGCCAGTGTTGGTTACAAGGAACAGCAGAAGCTGAAAGATTGTATAGAGCACCAAGTGCTGGAAAAACTCAACAGGTCAGACAGCATCAGTGGGAAAAAAATGGATATGCTACTTTTTGGGTAGGGACCCTTCATCAGAATATGTCAATGGCCAAAATATTGTCAAGTTGGAAAGGGGGTGGAGAGAAGATTTACAAGGGTGTTGCCAAGACTTGAGGGCCTGAGCTATTGGGAGAGGTTGAGCAGGCAAGGACTTTATTCCTTGGAGTGCAGGAGGATGAGGGGTGATCTTATAGAGGTGCACAAAATCATGAGAGGAATAGATCGGCTAGACACACAGTCTTTTTTGCCCAGAATAGGGGAATCGAGAACCAGAGGACATACTGGGTTTATGGTGAGAGGGGGGAAAGATTTAATAGGAACCAGAGGGGTAACTTCTTCACACAAAGGGTGGTGGGTGCATGAAACGAGCAGCCAGAGGAGGTAGTTGAGGCAAGTACCATTGTAATGTTTAAGAAACATTTAGACGGGTAGATGGATAGGACAGGTTTAGAGGGATATGGGCCAAACACATACAGGTCCTCAGTTTAAGTTTTGTTTAGTGTCACAAGTACCGAGGTACAATGAAAAGCTTTTGTTACGTGCTATCCAGTCAGCAGAAAGACAATGCATAATTGCAAACGAGCCATTTACAGCGTATAGATACATGATAAGGGAATAACATTTAGTGCAAGGTAAAGCCAGCAAAGTTCGATCAAGGATAGTCTGAGGGTCTCCAATGAGGTAGATAATAGTTTCACCACTGCTCTCTGGTTGTGGTAGGATGTTTCAGTTGCCTGATAACAGCTTGGAAGAAACTGTTACTGAATCTGGAGGTGGGACTAGTGTAGATGGGAAATGTTGGCTGGTGTGGGGGCTTTATAACGCTATGGCGTTATATCATAAACCAGACATGACAATGAACAAACGTAAATCACCCCCTAGCGTTGTGCATGTTTGTGGAAAAAACATCTTCTTTGCAGGCCTTGTGTCAGCTCAGACCCTTACCCCCTGAATGGTCACCACAATAGTGTGATGATACATTGAAGCATAATCAAGCTCGACAATATTGAGAAACTTATGCAAAAATTTCACATCCTCATATCAGCATCTTAAGAGTCTACACAAGAATGCATTCAACACAATTAATTACGTTTGAAAGGTCTTCTGTTTTCTTGGGGAAAAAAATTAAGAGATGATGTGTATTGACAAGTTCATGATGCCAAATTAATCACCTTTCTTTAATCCAGTACTTGCTTTAGGTGGGACTACGGAAGGAATTTGTAAGAATCCACTTGACTTCAAAGTTACCATTTAAAATGCCCTATTTTTGGATAACTTAGACTTAGCTGGACTTATAATATCAACAATGTTGAGAAACTTATGCAAAATAAGCCTAGGGGGCGCTGTCCTGTGCACGGCTGCCCAGCCAGCAGCTGTCTGTCTCTTCATCTTTTTTATTTTATATTTTAGTTAGTTAAAGTGTTTTGTTTTGAAGGTCTAGACATTTTTTATGTGGGGGGTGTGGGGGGTGGAAGGGGGAAAAAACTACCTTTCAGGGTCCCTACCTGGTCAGAGAGGCAGCTTTTCTCCCGGGCTGCAGCTTTGACCCGTCCTCGCGGCCTACCAGCGGGCCTGAAGCGGCGTTTCCTGTCGGGGACCGCCCAGAACTTCGGCTTCGGGCGGCGGCACAGCCGGGTAAAACATCGTGGAACTGCGGGACTGTGGAGCGACCAGCTGCGGGGCGGGCGGCGCTGAACTGTACATCGGGAGCCTGGGATCGCTGGGAGGACTCTCCCGACGCCGGAGCAAACATCACCCGGCGAGAACGGCCTGGAACATCGGGCCTCCGTAGAGGGAACTGTGGAGGCCTCAATAGGCCCGACTATGGGTGAACTGGGGCTGGGGACTGGACTTTGTGCCTTCCCTCATGGTGGGAGCCATTGTGGGGGGAGGTTCTTGGTGTTTAAGACTCTCATTGGTGGTATGTCTGTGTTCTTTCTTTGTGTGCTACAAAATGGCAAAAAGCATTTCACTTCATTACGCCTCGGTGTATGTGAATGTGACTAATAAAATACCTTTGATACCTTTGAACAAGCAATTTATTTGCACCCCATTGCCGAAAATATCTTCTAAATTCCAGTCAATACAAGCCCAGTCGACCCATGCTGTCATCATAATCATGTATAGGGAGGTTTCACGGCAGTAGGGTCATGACCCATGACCCATACTGTTGCTACATTACACAAACTGGAGTACAAGAGATGTACTGCAGGTAGACACTTACCATTGTTTCCAGCGTTGCGGGCCCGTTAAAACCCGCTGAAATTGTCAATTTTTTGCGCTGTAAATAATTATGGAAATCGGGATAAGCGTGTGAGACATTTAGCACACTTCAGAATTCCAAAAGTGAGGTGAAATGACGGTAGATAGAAACAAGAGCTGAAGGGCCAACAACAGCCAGAGTGCTTGGCGAACATTGGCCGTTTGCTCACTGCATTTCATCAAGTAAGGCATTATTTGTGTTTTTTCTTGATTCCTTTGGCAACTAAAAAGTTTCAGAAGTGATAAATGGCTGTAATTTTTTTAAATTGCCCATGGTTCTCGTGGGTTTTTACATACAAAATGAAAACGCATCTGAAGAAAAATGTACAGCCAGATTTATCACTTCTGAGAATTTTTAGATGCCAAAGGAATCAAGAAAAAACACAAATAATGCCTTACTTGATGAAATGCAGTGAGCAAACGCGATAATTCCCAATATGTACCAAGCACTTTAGCTGCTGTAGTCCCTTCAGTTCTCGCTTCTCTATACCTTCATTTCGTTTCACGTTTGGAATTCTGAAGTTGGGTACATGTCTCTCACACTTAGCCCGACTCCCACAATTTATTTCAGCGCAGAAATTCAACATTTTGGCGGTTTTTAACAGGTAGGAAAGTACGCGTTTCTAGCATTAATAACATATACCGGAAGTGACGGATGTCTTCCAGTTGGATTTCGCGGCTCCGTGTGTCGAGCCCTATGACCCAGTGACCTTCCGTGCAATCACCCTATTGTCTTTCTGCTGACTGCTTAGCATGCAGCATGTTTCCACTGGTGGCAGGGTCTAGGACATAGCCACAGAATTAAAGTGCGTTTTTTAGAAAGGAGATGAGGAGGAACTTTTTTAGTGAGAGGGCAGTTAATCTGTGGAACTCATTGACACAGAGGGCTGTGGAGGCCAAGTCAGTGGATATTTTTAAGGCAGAGACATGGGTTTTCTCTGAGATCTTTGGTTTCTTCCCACACTCCAAAGACGTACGGGTTTGCAGGTTAATTAACTTGGGTTTGTATACTTGGTATAAGTGTAAATTGTTCCGAGTGCATTTAGGATAGTGTTAATGTGCGGGAATCGCTGGTCGGTGCAGACTCGGTGGCCGAAGGGCCTGTTTCCGCGCTGTATCTCTAAGCTAAACTAAACACAAAACGTTGTTTGCAGTCAGAACCTTCTTCCCAGGGTGGAAATGTCCAAGACTAAAGGCCATAAGGTGAGATGGTCAATATTTAAAATTGACGAGCGGAGCAAGTATTTTACCCGAGAGTGGTGGGTGATTGGAGTGGTGGGTGATTGGAGTGGTGGGTGCCTGATAGTGGCATTGAAGAAGCTTTTAGATAGATTTGCAGGGAATGGAGGGATATGGATCATGTGCTGGCTGAGAAGATTAGTTTAACTTGGCTTTAACTTGGCATCATGTTCGGCACAGACGCTGTGGACCAAAGGGCTTGTTCCATTGTTGTACATTTACGTGTTCTGGTCTGAGGAGCACACTCATTTTGTTCACCATGAGCATATGAAGTAAAAGATTCTTTCTACACTGTGGTAAACCATATGTACATTTGGTTATAGGTTTGCAGAACAACGTTTATTGCCTTCCCTCACAGTAGAAAACATTGATTCTGCTGTGGGGGGTAGTTCATGTTAAATTCTATAGTGTGTGGTGCTTTTCTGTTTATTTGTATATGGCAACCCAAATGGCAATAAATGCCAATTTATGGCGATAAATGTAAACCTAACTTCTTCTTCTATATTTCTTTACGTTCCAGTTTGAAGAAGGGTTTTAACTCGAAACTTCACCCATCCTTCTTCTCCTTAAACTACAAGGAGATGTTGGATAGACTTGGATTGATTTCTCTGGAACGTCGGAGGCTGAGGTGAGACTGTAGTTTAGTTTAGCTTAGAGATACAGATTGGAAATAGGCCCTTCAGCCCACCGGGTCCGCACCGACCAGGGATGCCCGCACATCAACACTATCCTACACAAACTGGCGACATTTTTTACATTTGCCAAGCCAATTTACTGACATACCTTTACATCTTTGGAGTGTGGGAGGAAACCAAAAATCTTGGAAAAAAAACCCACGCAGGTCACAGGGAGAATGTGTAAACACCGTACAGACAGCAACCGTGGTTGGGATTGAACCCGAGTCTCTGGTGCTGCAAGCGCTGTAAGGCAGCAACTCTACCACTGCGCCACCGTGCCGCAATGATAAAAGTACATACAATTCTGAGAATGATCAATAGAGCAGATAGTCAGAGAACAGTTTACACAGATACAAAAATACATAGACAATACTGTAGTTGCAGGAGAAGGTCATTCGTCCCTTCGAGCCAGCACCGCCATTCAATATGATCATGGCTGATCATCCACAATTGGTACCCTGTTGCTGCCTTCCCTCCATACCCCTTGATTTTGCTATGCTTAAGAGTATCTAACTCTCTTTTGAATGTATCCAGTGAATCGGCCTCAACTGCCGATGTTTAGAATTCCAAAATTCACAACTTTCTGGGTGAAAAAGATCTTCCTCATCTCAGTTCTAAATGGCCTTCCCCTTATTCTTAAACTGTGGTCCTTGGTTCTGGACTCCCTCAACATCAGGAAAATGTTTTCCTACATTTAACCTGTCCAATCCTTTCATAATTTTATATGTTTCTGTAAGATCCCCTCTCATTCTTCTGAATTCCAGTGAATACAAGCCCAGTCACTCCATTCTTTCATCATATGGCAGTCCTGCCATCCCGGGAATTAACCTCGTGAACCTACTCTGCACTCCCTCAATAGCAAGAATGTCCTTCCTCTAATTAGGAGACCAAACCTGCACACAATACTCCAGGTGTGGTCTCACCAGGGCCCTGTACAACTGCAGAAGGCCCTCTTTGCTCCTATACTCAACTCCTCTTGTTATGAAGGCCAACATGCCATTAGCTTTCTTCACTGCCTGTTGTATCTGCATGCTTACTTTACTTGACCTGATATACAAGGACACCCAGGTCTTGTTGTACTTCCCCTTTTTCCTAACCTGACACCATTCAGATAATAATCTGCCTTTCCTTTCTTGCCACCAAAGTGAGTAACCTCACATTTATCCACACTATACAGCATCTGCCATGCATCTGCCCACTCACCATTCACAGTTCACACTACCACTCAGCTTTGTGTCATCTGCAAATTTGCCAATGTTACTTTTAATTCATTCATCTAAATCATTAATGTATATTGTAAATAGCTGTGGCCCCAGCACCGAGCTTTGCGGCACTCCACTAGTCACTGCCTGCCATTTTGAAATGGACCCATTTATCCCTACTCTTTGTTACCTGTCTGCCAACCAATGTTCTATCTATTTCAATCCCCTACCCTCAATGCCATGTGCTCTTATTTTGCCCACTAATCTCCTGTGTGGGATCTTATCAAAAGCTTTCTGAAAGTCCATGTACACTACATCCACTGGCTCTCCCTTGTCCATTTTCCTAGTTACATCCTCAAAAAATTCCAGAAGATGTCAAGCATGATTTCCCCTTCGTAAATCCATGCTGACTTGGACCGATCCTGTTACTGCTATCCAAATGCACCACTATTACAGCTTTGATAATTGACTCCAGCATCTTCCCCACCATCACCGGTCAGGTTAACTGGTCTATAATTCCCCTGCTTTCTCTCTCCGAAACATGGGGATAATATTGGCTACCCTCCAATCCACAGGAACTGATCCAGAATATATAACCATCTATAACCATATAACAATTACAGCACGGAAACAGGCCATCTTGGCCCTACAAGTCCGTGCCGAACAACTTTTTTTCCCCTTAGTCCCCACCTGCCTGCACTCATACCATAACCCTCCATTCCCTTCTCATCCATATGCCTATCCAATTTATTTTTAAATGATACCAATGAACCTGCCTCCACCACTTCCACTGGAAGCTCATTCCACACCGCTAACCCCTCTCTGAGGTAAAGAAGTTCCCCCTCATATTTTCCCTTAATTCTGAGTCATGTCCTCTTGTTTTGAATCTTCCCTATTCTCAAAGGGAAAAGCTTGTCCACATCAACTCTGTCTATCCCTCTCATCATTTTAAAGACCTCTGACACTGATCTGGTCACTGATGGAAATGATCTGGTCACTGCCTGCCATTCTGACATCACCCATCTTTTCTCTCAGAGATGCTGCCCCTGACCCAATGAATTTATTCCAGGACTTTGTGTCTGAGTTGTACCCTGTGATCCCTCCATCCATTAATACCATATGATACGACACGATAAAACTTGATTTATCCCTGGAGGGAAATTGATCTGTCAACAGTCATAAAACACAAAATACATGAAACATGAAATTAACGTGTTGAGTGGAAAGGATTGTGGATGTGCAAAGATAGGGGGGGGGGGGGGGGGGGGGGGGGGGGGGGTGTTGTTCAGTCTTAGTCTACCCCCACGACAGAAAGGAGAGCAGTTTGCACAGTTTGACAGCCACAGGGAAGAAGGATCTCCTGTGGCATTCTGTCCTGCATCTTGGTGAGAACCTGTCTGTTGCTGAAAAGTGTTCCTCAGGTTGATCGGTGTGTCACGGGAGGGGGGTGGGGGTGAGCAGTATTGTCCAGGGTGCTCCACAGTTTGAGGAGCATTCTTCCCTCTCAGACCACCTCCCCTGATGTTGATAAGGCTCATGCCCATTAAATGTATACTCTCCTCTTTCAATTGACCTCTTATAGTGTGACCTCTCATTCTTTCCGAGGTTAAATGTCATCTGACAATCCCCCCCCCCCCCCCCCCCCCCCTTATATGTAACTGATCAGTAGATCCAAATATCATCTGATCAGCCATTGATATAATATCCGGCATGTTATTTCCAACTGTGATGCCACCTTGTAAAATATATCAGTGGTTTGATGGAATAAGAGTCAGCAATAATTTATACATAATACTTTAAACTTTTATTGTACCTGAAATTGTCAAAGGCCTTCAGAACATTTGATGCTTCATTAATTCTCACTCATGGCAAATCTTCTACACTCTGGCTGGGTGACTATAATTGATTTTGCTTCAAATTTTGCAGGCACTTTGTAAAAAAGCAAGCTAGCACAACTGTGAAAGATTTGAAACAATATGCTGGAAACCACTCTGTAGGTCAGGCAGCATCTGTGGCGAGGGAGAGAAACAGTGTTATGTCTACATCCGAACTGGGAACACTGTTGGAATGTGTAGGAAGGAACTGCAGATGCTGGTTTACACCAAAGATAGACACAAAATGCTACGGTATCTCAGCGGGACAGGCAGCATCTATGGAGAAAAGGAATAGGTGACATTTCGGGTCATAAATTAATGTTCATAAGTGATAGGATCAGAATTAGGCCATTTGGCCCATCAAGTTTACCCAGCCATTCAATCATGGCTGATCTATCTCTCCCCTTTCTCCTGCCTTCTCCCCATAACCCCGAATGCCCGTACTAATCATCAGAATAATCTATCTCTGCCATAAATATATCATTTTGACTCGGCCTCCACAGCTTTCTGTGGCAATGAATTCCACGGATTCACCACCCAAAGGTCGAGACCCTTCTTCAGACCCTGTTAGAATACTGTTAGAATACTGATCTGTGGTGTCATAGAGTCAGGCAGCTTGGAAACAGGCCCTTCGCCCCAACATTCATCCCGACCAATTGGTAATCTAAGGTCATTACAGAATGGATCTAAATGTGTTGAAAGTAGATTCCATGATTGTGTAAGTTTAAATATCACGCAACTAAAACTGTACTTAGCCTGTGGAGTGAAACACATTCATAATTATTTCTGGCCATTTTGGACCACTCAAGAGGTCTGACTGGGAAAATTGCTAGCCTGAGTTCATTGAATTATAGTCACACGGAAAACAGTCCCTTATCTATGTACCACATTTTGTGACCATCGGACTATGTTTGATCGGCCTTACTGGCTTTACCTTGCATTGAACATTATTCCCTTATGCGCTACGAGCCGGCAGCCCGGCCAGCAGCGTGTTTGTTTTTTCCACTTTTTTGTTTTTTTTTAGTGTGTCTTAATGTATGTTTTTAATGTTTCTCGGTTGTGTCTGTGTGTGGTGGGGGGTGGTGTGGGGGGCAGTTTTGGGGGGAGGAGGGAAACCGTTTTGGTCGCCTCTCCTCCACGGTCAGACACGAATCGGTTCGGCATGTACCATGTTTGCTTCTCCCATGGCCTAAAATTGAGGATCGGTTCGGGCACTGACCTGGCGACGAGGCCCCGGGGCTTCAGCTTCCAGCAGCGAGCGCAGCGTGGACTCTCATCGCGGAGCAGAGCGAGCCCTAGCTGGAGGGGAGCACTCCATTCGCTGGCCCACGGCAGCCTGAAGCCACGGTCTGCGGAGCTCCAGCTGCAACAGCGTCTGCAGCCTGGGGGGGGGGGTATCCCTCGTTGGGGATCCTGGAGGAGAAGAGCTCCGACCGCCAGTTCGCGGCCAACTTCTACAGCGGGGGCGGCGGGTGCGGTGGGGACTTACCATCCTGAGCGGGGACCCTCGCCGGGGATCCCAGCCTGCGGTCTGCAGTGTTTCTGGCTGCGGCGCGGCGGGGGAACTTTAAATCTTCGACCGCCGGCCTGCAGGCTACACCATCTTGAAGCCGCGGTCTCTGGTGGGGAGGCACTGATTCAGGACTTACCTGGAACTACCCTGTCTGTACATCTGGACACCCGCAGAGGCAATTGCGACCCATGGGGGAAAATGGAGGAGGACTGGCCCAAAGTTTGTGCCTTCCACACACAGTGATGAATGCTGTGGTGGATGTTTGTGTTAAATATTTATTGGGTTTTGTGTGTTCTTTTTGTGTTGTACTGCTGTTGACAAATTCATTTCACTTGCACTTATGTGCAAGTGACGAATAAAACGTGATGATTGATTGATTGATGTATCTGTAAGATAAGATAATCCTCCGGCATTTCGCCACCTCCCACGGGATCCCACATCTTCCCATCTCCTCCCCTTTCGGCTTTCCCGCAGAGACCGCTCCCTCTGCAACTCACTGTCAATTCGTCCCTTCCACCCAAACCTCCCCCACTCCCTGGGTACTTTTCCCTTGCAGTCTGCAGGAAATGCTACACTTGTCGCTTTACCTCCCACCATTAAGGGACCAATGCAGTCTTTCCAGGTGAGGCAGAGGTTCACCTGCACCACCTCCAACTCATCTACTGCATCCACTGCAGTAGGTATCACCTCTGAAATGCACTACATCGGTGAGACCAAGCCCAGGCTTGGTGATCGTTTCGCCCAACACCTCCGCACAGTAACTGTTAAAAAAAAATTCAAAACTAGACTTTATTCAGGTATAATATATACAATATGCAAAAAATTCATCCCACATTTTTCGAACCGATCTCCCAGGGGCTCAGCATTTCAACTCCCCCCTCCATTCCGTATCCGGACATTTTGTCCTGGGCTCATCCATGGCCCAGAAAGTGAGTCCCACCATACAATTGGAGGAGCAGCACTCCATATTTCGGCCTGGGTAGTTTACAACCCCAGCGATATGAACATGGACCTCCAATTTCAGGTAGTCCCTGCTTTCTCCTTTCTTCCCCTCCCCTTCCAGCTCTCCCCCAGCCCAGTGTCTCCGCTTCTTCCTTTCTCCTTCCCAACCCCCCCCTCCCCAACCCCCACATAGGCTGAAAGAAGTGTCTTCGACCCTGAAACGCCACCTATTCCGTCGCTCCATAGATGCGGCCTCACCCGCTGAGTTTCTCCAGCATTTCTGTCTACCTTCGATTTTTCCAGCATCTGCCAGTTCATTCTTAAACATGATTCAAGATGGGTTTATGTCACCGTGTACCAATTAAGGTGCAGTGAAATTCAAGTTATCATACAGCCAACCAATGTGTAAAGCAGTAAGACACACAACCACATTAATAAAATGTACATAAACATACTACCACAGCAGCTCCGCAAATCCTCATTGTGACGGAAGGTAATAAAAGTCCAATCTCTCCCTCTTTTCTCTCTGCGAATTGGGGTCTGTCGAACCATCCGTGGTCAAGGCCATCAAAGCTCCCGCAGCCGGCGATTCGAGGCCCTCGCATCAGGTGATGGAAACTACCACGTCGGGACGGTTGAAACTCACTATGACTCGGAACCCTGAGTTAAGGGCCTGGCACCACGAGCATGCCGCTTGAATGCGGCGAGCGCGACCAAACGGAAGTCGGGGGCCGTGTGGAGATCGAATGAGTGGACATGAAGTTGAGCGAAGTCCTGGGGGAAAAGTTACTCGTGAACGTACGGCATGAGGAGTGCATACGTCGTTGGAGATGCTGCGGCATGCGGCAGGGCCGTTGCCAGCGCGGAATTTTTGAACGGTCAGGTTTTCGGAGCCCCGCGCGATGTCGGGACCAACTCCGAACAACTCCATACGGCTCTGGTGATCGAAAGTGGGACGACCCCGCGAGAGCCGTACGGCTCAAGCGACCATGGTTAGGTCACGCTTGCCGCATGGAGTTGCTATGGCTCGTGGGAAGGCCCTCGTACTCTAACCGGTGACAACGATGTTATTATATTTCTATTTTCATGTCTTTTTCAATAAGTTAGATAGTAAAGGTAGAAGTGTGAAAATATATAGTGTGTGAAGAAAGAAAACGCGTAAATGAAGAAAGGTTGAGAGAGGAAAAATAGAGAGAAAAGAAAATAAAAATAAAAAAGAAAGGA